>NC_134037.1:112909554-113209554 GCF_965140245.1 Athene noctua | reverse complement strand
ACACTATAAAAGCAAATCAGAGATTAAAGCTCTGTGGGTTTCTCACCCACAGCTTCAGGCCTTCTGTGCAGCCAAACCAAAAACACATTATTGATTTGGAAAATACTGTTTCTGCATCCAATCTTCATCAAACTGAAGTGCAGTCTGATAGGCTGAGGCAGAGTTTCAGACAAAGACTGTGGGTAGCCAGTATCTTCCCAAAAGATCAAAACGAACTAATGAGTTGCTTGTAGTATGTTACATTTGCAAAACTTAATATATAAGAAAAAGAAACCTCCTGCTCCCTTAGAAAAAGGTCACGATGATCAGCGAGGATAGCTAAGCCAAGTTGATTCACAGTAGAGAAAGAAAATGTTAAAATAAACTGAGAAGAGAAGCAGTTGTCATAATCATACCCAGCTGAGGAAAGTTTGTTGTCAGAGTAGTAAAGTGAATCAAAAGTTTGTAAGTCTACATATTGTAAAAAGAGGACTATATATGTGTTAGAAAGCCATACAAAAATTAAAAAACAAATGAGGTATATTTTTTTTGTTGGGAATAAATGGAACAATTTCTACAATGAAGCAGTATTAATTTCACTTCACAGTTATTTAATTGAAAAAAAACCAGTAGCTCTCTACAGAGAGCGCTAAAATTTAGAGTCAATGT
Source organism: Athene noctua (assembly GCF_965140245.1). Classification (NCBI taxonomy): domain Eukaryota; kingdom Metazoa; phylum Chordata; class Aves; order Strigiformes; family Strigidae; genus Athene; species Athene noctua. The sequence continues at coordinate 113,208,906 of NC_134037.1, read as the reverse complement.
GAGGTGGAAAGGGGATTTGACAGTTACCTAATGAGGTTCTCACTGAGGAACAGGGAAAGCTGAACAGCCATAATAGCTCTTTACCATCCTTTTAAAAAGAGTGATTTGACTGTGGAAACATGTGAAAAAATCTTGACTGTGGTCTTGTTCTCAGTGCTGCCAGTCTTAAGAAGTAACAGGGACAGATCACTGACAGTAATACTTAATAAACTCCTTGCTGTGGTCTTGCAGCCTGAGAAACAGAAAGTAATATACAGTAACACAAGCAATAAGAGAATTTTACTTTCTAGCCATTGTAATTTAAAAAGAATACTCGTGATCGCATCCTTCCAATTGTGCTTATGCACTAAGAAGTAGGCTGTAAGGTCATAAAGCTATATGCACAATTCCCTCTAGGAAGGTAGAGCTGTCCGTGTTGAAATTAGACCATTCATTTCATAACACCCAGCTTCTGAGGTGTAAGAGAAACTAACAGATTTGGACAGCACTGTTGGGTATTCCAGATTGCACTCCATCACCATTACGCTTCTGCCTGTCCCCAAAGAAAGTGTGGCCACAGCCACCGTGTGTTACATGGCTCTCCTAAAGGCTCTCAGACATAAGCAAGATTAATCAAGAGAAGTGTGAAATCACAGCAAAGCCAGTGCTTCCTGTTTTGCAGATGGTGAGCTGCCAGAAAGGATCAGCCCAGACTTTAATTGCAAGGCTGATGAGAAAGGCAGGCAAGATGGGAAGGTATGTGTTATGGTGTGGGCAGATCATTACATAACAGCAAGACTGTTGCACATGTGGTCCTGTATGAATCAACGCACACTAAAAAAATGGCACCATCCATGTTTTTCCACACTCCAGAAACAGAGAGATAAAGTACCCCAAATGTTTGCCATCCTCACTGTTCAGTTCAGTGAGATAACCACTAACGGCTGGGGGATCACTTGGCTGAAGTAACAGCAACAATCTGATTTGTTTCCTTTAGGATAGAGAGATCAGTGATGAGTGCAGGAAACAAAACTAACAGCAGTGAACATCACCCGCAATGCAGACAAAAGGTGGCAGTTGTCTCTTGCCTGTGAGCAATCTGGTTTATCTTCACGGGGCCAAACTGCTTTGCTGCACTAGTCATAGCCTCGTTGATATAGGGCTAACTTTAAGTCTGATCAAGAATCTGATACGTTTGTTATTTATAACTTAAAAGCAACCTCCTTTTTTAACTTGCCCCAGGAATATAGTCAGGTGCATGTATCCACATACACTCATATACACATGCTTGTCCATATTTAATACTCATGTGCTAAACATTAATGTGCTAGACATTCATGTACATATTCTTATAAAGGAACATAGATTTTTTTTTTTTTTTTTTTAAGAATAGATTTTACCCTAAGGCAAGGAGTTGTCCTATGGCACTCCAAGAAAATTTCAAAGAAGCAGTTGCCACTTGTACAACTGTATACTTCTAATCATTGTCTTACTTTTCTACATGGGCCAGTAGTGACAAAGATGTGCTTATACGCATACCTCCCTGGAGCAAGGAGGGATCGCTGTGTTTCTTTAATGATGAAAGAATTAGAGAAATATGATACCAACTGCCTGTCATTGAAACAGGCAGAAAGGAAGTCAATAATCACCAAGATAGTTGAGCAAAGTATAAAATCCATACTTGACTGAAGAACTGTCCAGAATTGCCTGAAGTATCACGACCTTGATGTTTGTGTTGTAAAAATCAACTTCACAACCTAAGTACTTGGAAATCAAGGTTTTCATTGTCTAATAAAAGGTTGCCAATGTGTGAAACAAAATGTTTGTGAAAATGGCTGCAGGCACCAGGCATCTAGCTGTTTCTATGGGCTTTCTACATGAGTTTATATTTCTATATGGGTTATATTACATGGATTTTCTATTTCTATACTGCAGAAGGAAGGATATCATGTACAGCTATTTATAAATGTTACCAATTTAAGTGATTGTTTTGATATCCTAACTTCAGAAGAAAACACACAAAAAAAATCATAGAATCATTTCATAGAATGGTTTGGGTTGGAAGGTACCTCAAAGATCATCTAGTTCCAACCACCTGCCATGGGCAGGGACACCTTCCACTAGACCAGGTTGCTCAAAGCCCCGTCCAACCTGGCACTGAACACTGACAGGGAGGGGGCAGCCACAGCTTCTCTGGGCAACCTGTGCCAGTGTTTCACTGCTCTCACAGTAAAGAATTTCTGCCTTACATCTCATGTAAATCTACTCTCTTTAAGTTTAAAACTGGTATCCCTCATCCTATCAGTACACTGCCTGATACAGAGTCCCTGCCTATCTTTCCTGTAGCCCTCTTAAAGTACCAGGAGGTCAAAATAAAGTCTCCCCAGAGCCTTCTCTTCTCCAGGCTGAACAACCCCAACTCTCTCAGCCTGTCCTCATACAGGAGGTGCTCCAGTCCCCTAGTCATCCCCGTGGCTTCCTCTGGACCCATTCCAACAGGTCCACGTCCTTCTTTATTGGGAGCCCCAGAGCTGGACACAGCACTGCAGGTGGGGTCTCATGAGAGCAGAGTAGAGGGGGAGAATCACCTCCTTTGACCTACTGGTCACACTTCTCTTATGCAGTGAAGGATACAAGTGGCTTTCTGGGATATGAGCACACATTGCTGGCTCATATTCAGTTTTCCATCCACTAATACCCCCAAGTCCTTCTCCTTGGGGCTGCTCTCAACCCACTCCTCGCCCAGCCTGTACTTGTGCTTGGGATTGCCCCGACCCATGTGCAGGACCTTGCCCTTGGCCTTGCTGAACTTCATGAGGTTTGCAGGGTCCCACCTCTCCAGCCTGTCCAGGTCCCTCTGGATGGCACATCCCTTCCCTCCAGCGTGTCGGCCGCACCACACAGCTTGGTGTCATCAGCAAACGTGCTGAGGGTGCACTCAATCCCACTGTCTGTGTCACCAACAAGGATGTTAAATAGCACCAGTCCCAACGCTGACCCCTGAGGAACACCACTTGTCACTGCTCTCCGCTTGGTCATCAAGCCATTGACTGCAACTCCTTGAGTGCAACCATCCATCCAATTCCTTACCACTGACTGGTCCATCCATCAAATCCATGTCTCTCCAATTTAGAGACAAGGATGTCATGTGGGACAATATCAAATGGTTCTGTAAAATAAGTCTCCTAGATTATGCAGTTTTGTACCAGAACACGTTACTTGAAAAACAGCAGAGGAAGTGAAATACTCATAATCTGTGCAACATAAAGGAGACCATATCCAAATAGAATAAATTTCATACATTTCCAAAAAGAATTTGTCTCTCTCTGAGACAGACTGGAAACTCATAATATCTAAATAGATTACATATTTATTTAAGGATTTTGGCCTACTCATATTAGGACTGGGAAATCTTAACAAATGCCACTTCTTAAAAACATTATTCTCTATTATAATTGTTGTTTTTTTCAGTATATAAAAGTAAATGGATCAGTATTTCTGGAAAAGGCTTTTGACTGAGAATTCAGTAACGTACCTTATGATCTTTAGCCATGAAGTTTTCTATAAAACTTTACAAATTCCACCTGAGTCCCAGTAACAGAATAATGTCTTGAACCAAGTAAATTGAAAGTAATAGAAATATTAGAATACATCTCTTTTGCCATCACTTTTTAGGAACTTGAATATAGGACAGGTCTTCAGTATCTCCATGCTTAAAGAGTCACCTGAGAGTCAAAATTAATTTTTTTTTTCTTTTTAATCAGTGTTAATTGTGTGTTTTGAGGTAAACCATGGGATCTCACTGTCACAGATTGAAATATTTCTTATATCTAAATCTGAAGAGTGACTCAAAGCTTATTTAATATTAGAAAAAATTATTTCAAGATCTTTGGCACAAAAGTGCTCCTTTAATATTTCAAGTGAAAGCAGAATATAATCCGTACTGCCAAAGATATGGAATGCATTTAAAAATTTGCATAGTATTAAAAAGTATTTGTAATTCTGTGGGGTAAAATAAAAGGTTTCATGGTGTAGCTGGGAGCTAAAAAATATGTAGCTAAAAGTATATTTAAAAAGTCTAAAAACCAAGGAAAGTTTGGACTTTCTATTTGCGAGTTATGATCACAATTCTGTCATAGAAATAAAGCTTAGAAAATAACTATTCATATGTTTCCAGTTGTGTGTGTTACCCAAACTTAATTTTACTTTTCTTCTGGAATGCACAGATGGACTAATGGATAATTAGTTGGCCAGATTTCATTATGAAACAGTATATAATTCACTTTGCAAAATTCTTATACCTTAGTTCCTTTCATGCTTATCAAAGAGTAAAGAGTGTTCTGCACTAGTATTTACGTCTCTCAGATATATTTTATGATCGTCTATTTGGTTTAACCCTTCTGTGACTACTAGCTAGCAAGGATTCTTAACAGGGAATAATGTTTGAAAGCAAACTCGGAATTTAACTGATAAAACAGAATAACTAGGAAAAAAACCTATTAGCTGTTTCTAAAACAGGTGAAAGTATAGAGGCTTCATCTAAAAGTTTTAACTGTGTTCAGACACATCTATAATGGGCAGCTGCTTTTGTTTTTGCAACTAATGCAAACAAAAAATTCACAAGAACAGTAAGCCTTACTGAGAAAGCTGATATTATACTTTACACACTGCATGCTAAATCTTAAACAGAACCTGCTCCCCAACAGAGATGCAAACACCAATAATCAAAACGTGTACATTTGCACAGGCTTGTAGACTTAACACACTAAGCTTGGTGACTGCTAGATAAAGGTCTCACCAAGGTCTACAGAGAAGACGTCATGAAATACAGAAGTGAGATTTTCCTGCTACACTGCAGTAAATTCCTGGGGAAAAGAAGTTGAAACTATACAAAACAGTAATAGCAATTGAGACTTCTGTGACTACAGTTGAAGTGCAGGCTGTAAAAGCAGCCATTCAAAGTGATTCAGTCCAAATTTGTCCCTACTTTCCCCTAAATTTAGGAATGACCCTTTATTAGATGAAGTAGAAAAGGAACGATAGAATGAAAATGACAGCACCAAAAGGAAAAACTGTCAGTCAGTAGTCTACATTGATCAAAAGGACAGCTCAATCAGAGATTTAGCAGATGAGACTATGATTTTTTTTGTCCTCATTTTTCCCCCTCAATTCTTTACCATGGTGTGTCATTGCAAATAACTATGATTCATAATTAGCTTTTGATTACATTACCAGAAAGGATAATTAAAATATCAGGATGCATCCCTCTATAAAGAGTTTTCAAATCATGCTGTGACATTCTCTGGCTATCCAGAAATTTTTCTATAACTTCTCAGTATCAGTCAATGTTTGTTGATTGCCGTGATTCTGACTGTGAAGAAATTACCCGCATTTGGAAAGAAAATCAGATTACCTGAGCTACGTACATATATGTCTGCAGAGCCTTATTCTGAAGGTCCTCAGTCTAAAGCTACCATGAGTTACTTACAGTATGCATTATTCTCCAAGATGTAGAAACTGTTGAGTTACCAAACAATATACCTGCAGGCAGATGTGCAATGAGCCATCTCACACCACTTGCACCTGATCAAACATACATGAGTCGCCACTAATATGGTGATAAAACAGTAACAGCAAAAAGTTTGAGCAAAGTTTGGTGTGTGTAGTGCTAGAGAAAAGGGTGGTGGAAAGCTGTCACTGCCACCCCCAACTGCCATCCCCTCCCCTTCTTGCCCTCCTCTTTCACTTGGTATTTAGCCAACACACAGGGCACTTTAAAGAAACTGTGGTGCCCACTTCAGGACACCTTGATGATGGGGTGGAGACCAGCAGCGGCTGAGCAGGGCAGGCAGAGCTGGGTTCTGGCAGCAGGGCCTATCCACAGCACCACCAGTGACAAACAAGGGCCAAGGCCCATCCAGGCTGTGCAGACAGGAGCAGCAGGAGACATAGCCAGAGACTGGGCTAGAAACAAGGCTACAACATAGACCTAAGGTCTACCCAGGTCTGGAGGCCAGCACTGTTCAGCATGGTTGGGCAAGGGACTGAGAGCCCCAGGCTGAGCTGAGCCATGGGGAGGTGGCAGAGGATGCCACAGGAGGTTGGTCAGGGCCATCAACCAGCTTCTAGCCTGAGAAAAACTCATTCCTGCTGCTCCCTGACTCTGTTCATAGAGGGCCTATGGCCTAACCCTAAATGTGCCTATTCTGGATGTTCTCTTGGGTCACAGCTTTGTTCTAAAAACAAGAAGTAAATGCAGGAGCTATGAAAGGTAATAAAGTGATTGTTCTGTTGCAAACACAGATTTTTCGGGATTACAAGTAGCTCTGGTTTCAGCTAAGTATCGCTGTGAAAACAACATGTCACCTGCATTAGAAATGGGTGAGCAGATTAAAGAAAATAAAAATAATAAAAAAAAATAAAAATCCACTCACATAGGATCTTACAGCAAAGAAAAACCTTATTGTCCCCTGCCACAGCTTCAGCCTGCTTGACCTCCCCGAATATCATACTTCAATAAGCAATGCAACATTTTGAAGGACACATGACTGTTTAACTTGTTTTAAGTTCCTAGAGACACAATTTGAAAGATGGGAGCTCCAGAAAAGGAAGCATAAATGTGGTGTGAAGCAGGTTTCTGAATTTCCTACATCCATCCTGTTTCAGGGACTGAAATGGCAACAAATGTGAATGAAGGAGTGATGAAAACTGCACTTCTTCCTATCTGTGAAGCATAAGCTTAGAAGTCAATGCCACAGCAGCATCCGCTATAGACCAGCCTGCAAGCCAGATCCTGTAGTGTCTCACACCCCCTCTGCATGTTCACAGTCTAAACAGTCCAGATTAGTGATGGGAATACTGAGATGACAATATCTCTCCTCCTGGCCCAATACAAATCCATAGTCCTAAGACTAAAACTGGCCTTGCTCTCTGTTATCTCTATGCAGAGGATCATTAATATTTGCATCTGATAATAGTCCCAAGAATATATCTACAGAATCTATACCAGTGAACAGGAACTGAGTTGTAGGAACAACTATCACTGAAAGATTAAGGTATAACTTTATTTAAAAGAGGAAAATTGTTTTATTTTAATGGAACTAATCTGTTCCCATGCAAAAACTGCTTTACTAACAAATCAGGACTTCCTTGTCACGGAACTATTTATTTTCTAGTTAACAATAAATAAGGCTTAGCTCACACAACTGTTAGGAGGAGTTATTTGTATATACCAAGGGGAAAAGAGAATGGATTTACATACTTCACTTTGCATTAGCATACATTAGGACCACTGCAAATGACTATGTATACAATGCATACAGTGCATACAGTGCATTGCATACAATGAATTAACCTGAGAATAGATCTTTAATTTCACAGAACTTGGGTATCAGACCATTAAATTGCTGGTACTGATGTAATTTATGATATTACACATTTGCAGCCATTATGAAAACAACCAGTACAATGGATGAGCATTTTCAGTGTTACAAGTGTGACAGGTGGCATTTAAAGGTAAAATAAATAAAATAAAAGGCACCACTTCTGATTCATCTCCAATGTTCTTGCATTCAGCAAGTTCCAAGTCATTGGAAACTTAATTGAACCCAGGGGAAGTAATGTTTAATTATATATATCCTGCTTTACCCATACATCTATGATTTGGCTAGATAGCTCTTCAGTCCAGTTCAGTGAAGTCATTCTGGTTGATTTTCTCTTTCTTTCAGTATCATCAGCATCTATGACTACAAGTATCTAGCCTACAGATTAAATTGAATATTCCTGGCTTATATATGCTATTTAGCTATCTCCAACTGACTACTTACACCACTGTAAGCCCACTGATATCAATGGACCTATATTTGAAAGTAACTGAGAAGAGAATGAGGGACCAAAAGGATGCTATTGGAAGAATATTTTTTTCATCATAATATGTCTCCTCTGAGTGTTTATATGATGATTTCACTTCTCATCGCACACTGAGTAATAAATAGCTCACAGCATCATAGAAATGTGCTGGGTAAATGCTGCAAGTTTTGAGGCAAATTTACTGCCTCATAAACTCACAGCCAAGTAAAGCTGTCATTTGCAAGAACAATTAAGTCATCATCCTGTTCCATGGAGGCTATGGGGTATTCCTGAAACCTGCAAATTCATAGAAAAGGGAAGATGGTCATATGTTCAGAATGAATACTAACATTTTATTAATATTGAATTCACTTGCAAGCTTCAAGCCTGCATATATTTTCTTTGTTTCCCAGGATTTGCAATCTACCCACTACTCCTTACCACATGTACTGTTAAAAGGCAGAAGAAATACAAGAGCAGTCTGTGATTTTTTTTTGTTGTCTGAGCCTAAAGTATACTCTTGAAGTCATACTAGTGAGATGTTGCTGAAAAGAGAGAAAAAAGGATCAAAGAATAAGACTGTTATCTCTGAGCCATGTAAAAATCTGACATCTGGGGCTACTACAAAAATTGCTGGTGTGGCATGAAGATTGTCCAAATGGATAGAGGATGATATCATAAAAAGTTTCTGTTGCATAACATGTTTTCGCTACTCACTCATATAAACCCACAATAGGATCTTTAATCTTCAGGGAGTCACAAGAGGAAGCTTCACAAGGCATGCTTCCTGAAACACTGTAATAATTCACAGATATTTGTGAATACTGTAGGTGCAAGTGGTATGAAAGTATCACCTCCTGATAATGTAGTTTCCAAAGAATGAAACATCCACAAACAGTATGTATATGCTGCATTGTGGCAGCACAACTCATTATTTTCCAGAGAGTCTGAGTCTTATATGACCTTCACATTTGACTGCAGGAAACATGTATGTGTATCTCTTGCACACAAATCTATAGATACATGCACTGCAGTTATCTTGCTATGTGTTAGATGAAAGAAATACATTTGGAAAAGGTTCAAGAGTGAGGCTGAATTGGGTTGTTGGATAGGAAAAACCCTGTCTGGTAATTAAAGCAATGCTGGCTCTGCATTTTAACTTGGAACATGAATGGAAGCCTAAAGTCCCTTGTTGTCCTCACTGTCACAAATCTGACCTATACTGCAAGTTTAATTAGAAGTGAGTTAACTGGACTTCCAGGTATGGAAAGTCAGACTAAAGCTGCAGAATGTGGTTTTTAAATCACATAAATGTAGCCTTTTTGAGCCACTTGGTCTGTGAACTTGAGTCCAAACTCAAGCAGAGCTCCTAAGGGCAGGGTGGATAAAGCCCTCATTCCCTCTGGTGCCACTGCGGAGATGCATTACATGGTGTGAAGTTACATGATGTCTGAACCCTCTGGAAGCCATTCTACACAGTATCCGGACCCTGGCTGGTGCTGCTAGCTCTGCTAGTCCTGGGAACTGAACCAGAGGTAGCAACATTGGAAAATTTCTGAGAGAAAAAAACTGGCGTGGTGAAGCCTCTCGAGACCATAGTTTCTGTCTGAGAAAAAGCATTATAAACAGCAAAACCTACATACCACAAATGTGAAACTAGTGTGGAAAATTCCTATCTAAAATCCTATAGAATGCAACACAAGATTCATGTTATGAACCAGATATCAGATTATACAGTATGTTTTAAACTCTCATTTCTGTCAGGGGAGCCATATAAATGCACTAAAAGCCAGAATAGGCCCCTTTAAATTATTAATTGTAGTTGCCTAATAATAACTCGGTGAATAAGAAGAAAAATGGTAAAAATGTACTATTAAAAACATATTAAAACAATAAAACATGCCAAGAGCACTGTACTTCACCAAGCACTTTTCTGTATGATTTATATTTTTGTACAAGTATCTTTAAGTAAAATTACACTTTTTGCCCCATTTAGTATTTATGATACTAATTTCCAGAAAGTTTATATGTTTTGCTGAATGCTCATTTCTGAGCACCACATAGATTGTCACAGTGGAAGTAAAGAGGTCCCAGATGTTAGCTCTATCCATTGTTGACATTTCTGAGTGTTAAAAGCAAAAAGCTCATAGGTCTGTAAATGAGCTGAACCACTGAAAACTCTTGTTGCACAGGAGACTAACCGTGTTAGCAATGGGATGCTGCAGCTTTTTTAATCCCAGTGGACACAGAATGTGCAAAGCGTGTTGGTATCTTTTCTGACTGTGGTTTAAAAGGTTGCGTGCAACTGTACAGTAATAAATGACTTAACCTGATATCAGGCTACAAAGGAAATTCCTAAGAGAAAGACATGCAAACCCTGCTATTCATTCATGTACTAGAAAACACCTTTTCTCAATGCAGTTATAAGGCCATACCTTGCATATCTATTATAAAATACAAGTATTTCAGGGCTTTTTCTGATCATAGTAAAAGGTTCTCTGCGAAACTGCTATAATGTTGTGCAAGCACAAAAAACAGAGAAACTGGCTTTAAGCATAACCTATAAAATATGATACTGTAACTCACAGCAGTGAAGATTACTGGCTAGCTTTTAAAATATTTTTTGAGCATTTCACTTCTGTGCAGCTCACTAAATTCTCACTAATTATCATGCAGTTAAAAAGTGAACAAATTTTTAATGTTATTACATTCTGGGCTTTGCTCTGAAAAAAATGACACCATATATCTTATTATGCCATTAGAATTACTCTAACTGGAAAGGAAATCCTTTAAACTTATCTAACAAATAGTCTTCACACCTAAGATATTTTCTCTTCAAATGTAGAGATTTTTATTTTTTTTTTACATTCCTTATTAAACTTTACTCTTTAATTTTTCACAGTTATTCTAAATGCTCCACTCAAATAAGGCAAGCCTCTTTCTTAGATGTCTGTCCTTACTGTTTTCTAAATTTAAAATTCTATAGAAAGTAAAGGATGTTTAAAAGGCAATTTCTGAGAGGGTACAAGCCTTTGTTTTCAGAAAAAGTAAAAAACCAGCATACTCTGCCTTGTGCTCATCAACTAGCCTTCCATCAATGAATAAATGTGTAAGGTATATTAATTGTGAAAAATAACACTTCAACAAAGAGATATCCAGATGGTACTATGGCACTTTGAATATTCCTAGTGGAATTATATGATGTCATTACTTTTATTCTGAGGGTATTTTATCCCCTTGTTTCTGGAAAAAAACACTTTCCCCCCTTCATAATATTAATAACAGTAATGCCCATCTGTAAAACAGTCCAGTAATTACTAGTTAGTAACTAAGTGAAAGGAAATTTCATTACATTTTGGCTGGATCTAGCATTTGTTATCAAATGAAACATTCTAGGAAAAATACAATTTTAAAAAAACATAGTATTTCATATGTCCAATATAATATACTCTGATTCAAACATAATAACTACCCATAATAGCAGAGCTGCTCTGTAGAGTTGGTATGCTGGGTTAATAACATAGTTCAAGCAACTGAAAAACAAGAGCTCTGAGGCTTGGAGTGTATCTTCTGCCTAGGAGGAAAGCATTCAAAAAATAAATACATTTACACAACCCGTTATCTATCTGTTAGGCTGTGCAGGAATTAAGTTCCTTGTCCCTGACTGCCAAAGGCTTCCCCAGCAGTGACACCCCAGTGTGCACGATGGATAGTCCAGGTCTTCCCAGGTGTGCCACCTCCAGCAGAGTCCCTGAAGGTTCTCATCACACTCACTGCTCTGGGGCGAAAAATGGGTCTTTTCTTTTCAAGGAAGAAGAGCTTCCACAAGAAGGGCATAAGAAATATATTCTAACAAGGTTTGCTTTGAGTGAAATGGAATTTCTCAGAAAACAAGGAGATTCCTATGGCCAGACAGGAGACAGCTGTCAGCAAGGATGACAGAAAGATGTAAGGAATAATGTAATGAAAGGAAGAGGATGATATATTGAAATTTAAGAAATCAGTGTCCAGACGACATCTGAAAAATTTGTCTTCATTAGACATATTTTTCATTTTCATAAACCGAGGAAATAAAATTGCGAACTACTAGTTCATAGAAAAATAAAAGTTTTTGAAATTTTAAAATTACATTTCATATCTTAAAACCAAGTGAATAAAAAAGAATTTGTAGTTTCCATAGCTTTCAGTGGTATAATTTTCAAGTTACATGTACCCTGTAGTTAGATTTAGATCACATGCTTCTTTACTTGCAGGAAAAACGTCTCTCTAGTACCTTTTTTTTCCTTATAACTGTGTTGCTCAGCCTTTTCAGCTATACAGGATAAACTCATTAACACACAATTAAAGAAAGATGAATAAAAGTACAAAAAGTAAAAAATTGTAATTTATAATCATCCTAATACAAAAAATATTGTTTAATATAGTACTTTTAATTTATTTAAAGTGTACCTTCAACAGATCAGTTTTACTGTTCTTGCCTTGGGGTACATATATGTAATAATACATTGTATATATAGTATACACAATGCATCATTTTATAGTTATTATATTTTACAGTTATTTTACTTTGTATATAAATCAGAGTAAAATCCTTCCACAAATTACTACAGTGGAGCTAGCAAGACTTGTATTCTCCCCATAATACCTGTCAAGAATGTATATTATTAGTATTGTCAGTACCAGAATTTTACTTCGCAGACTTTTGTTTTTTCCTTTATTAAATTTATCGGTTGTGTGAGTATTGTACAGCTTTAGGAAGTTATCTATCTCATACAACTTAATGATTCCTACAACAAATACAGATAAAGATATATGACAGATCTGGATGGCTGAGTGAATGAGCCACGAGTAATACAAATCAAAATCAAGATTTCTTTTACATTCAAGACCATCGCAGTATCAGGAGGAAAAGGACATAAACTACTTAGATGATATATTTTCCATGTCAAAAACAAAACCAATAAATTCCTCAAGCCACATATGCAGTGTTTGGGGAATATATAACTACTCTGGATGGGTTGTTACTCTTTAACCAAGATATGGCATAAATCTGTGGAGGAAAAGAATAGTTTAATGATTTTTTTTGTTGTTGTTGTTGTCACCACACCAAAGGATGATTTGGATGTTGAAATGTTTGTCTAGAACACTGGATCATAATTTCTATTAAATCACAAAAATAGTGTGAGCAACTAGTGCAAAGCCTCAAACATACACCCACAGCTGAAGATGACTAAACACTCTAAGGCTGGACAGTGAAAGAAAATCTAGCAAAGACATAAACCATTAAGTGACCATCAGGCCGCCTGCCCTTTTTGACAAGGTTCAGGATTCATCAGTCTACAACCCAGAATTACATCCCTGTGAACTGACACGTGGCTGTGCCAGCTGCACTGTGTCCTATGCACGTTCCCAACAGGTGACACTTATATGACACCTCTACATGTACATGTGACCCACCAAAATGTCTAACTTGGATTTTACCAGCCCAGCATCCAACGTCTCCCTGTTATAAAAACCCCAGCTGTGTTGAAATGAATGGCCTTAATCCATTCAAGTGCATGAAGGTGCATCGGAAGACATGTCTACAAGTTAATATGTTGAATTCAATTAATATATCTTCTAGGAATACCACAACAAACACGATCAGAAAAGCAGGACACCATACAATGACAAGTGGATATAGGAAGTGTCTCTTGACTGTACTGTGAGCATCTGAAAGGTAAATATCTGGCTGTTTCAAAGGCAGTGAATTAAGCTGCCTGTAATTGTGTTCCCTATCTGCCTTTCCCCTATCTCCCTTCTTTCTAGAGTTGGGGCCAGATAGTCAGTGAAGTAAACTGTAAAACACACTACTCCCTGACACTGAGGTTAGAACTATCATAAGCACTGTCTGGAAATGGTTGCAAATAGTAGTCATTGTGCCCTCACTTTCCATTGGAAATCAAGTAATGACACGGGCAGCAAGTGGAAGTCCTCGCAAAGGTCATGGATTTACACCAGCTGAATCAATCTCTTACAACAGTGCTGCAGAAGATGTGGAGGAGTTTTTTCATAAAACTTTGTCAGTTTTAACATATTTTGTACATTTGTTGTCTCCTTCAAAAACAAAACAAAACAAAAACAACATAAAGGATGCTAGAGAGCAATTTGTGTCTTTGGAAAACTGTAAATCCAAGGTCCCTTGTTGGGGCTTCCACTGCCCAATATATAAAATCCAGTGTCAGCTCAAACGCTTAACAAAAGCAGAAGTAACTGCTTCAGTTATAAAAGAACAGAGACTGAGCTCACAATGGCAAAAAGAAATATCATCAAAAGAATGCAATTTATAAGGGAAATAGCAACCACCAAGCAAGTGAGCATCCTCACTCAATGTCAGAAGGTTATTAATTTATGTCCAGGCCAGCACAACCCTTCCAAATATGCAAATGTCTAGCCCTTTCAGCTTGGGGGACAACTTTGTTCTGTTTGCAAACATCTTCACATTCCACCGAAATTTTCAGGAGAGTCAAGAGCTTGATTCATGTGAGTTCCAGTTAACTTCAATCTGCTTCTGGCTTGTACTGTTCAAATATTTGGATGAATAAAATTCATTACTTGAATCCACTATCAAATTAAAACTATATATATAGGTACAGGGAAGTATGAGAGAAGCACACAGAGGATAACAATATATACGTAAGTATTGCCACCATGACAAAACCAAACAATATACTTGTCAGTGTTACCTTTCTCTCAGAGATTCAGTCTTTCTATATATACTAGCACAATGTGTTTTCTATGGTAGAGTTTGAAGTAATCATCACTTTTTTAAGGTATTAGGATGAGATGATTGCTGGGAAGGGTAATCATCAAGGTAAAGTTAAAAATATCATAAATAAAAAGTAAAAATTGTATATGTTTTACAGAAATTACCTATAGCAAGAGTGCTTTTTGCAAACTCATGGAAAACACATCTTGTTACCATTTTACATGCAGATTACTGTGACTAATTGAAAACCATTCCATGAGAAAGACTTCACTGTTTTTTTTGAAAGCTTTTGTTGGTTTTTTTCTCTCCTCCTGTCCAGGGTTCTTCTCCAACTGAAAGGCTCCACAGAAAGGACCTTTCTTATTAAGGATTGCACTTAAGAACACATTTAACTTTCACTGAAGTTAATGGGATTTAAGCATGTGTTAAAGTGCTTTTCTGAACTGCAGCCAAAATTTGAAAGCAAAGCTGTGAAGTTCCTGTTTTTCAGTAACTGCATGTGTTCAGGCCTCAATTTCACAGTCATATTATCTTAATTTCCCCAGGAAAGATGAATGCCAGTATTCCTCTGGTGACCGAGTACCTGGATGAGCAGAATTTCTGAGTAGGTTTGTAAAGATATTTAGGAACTTAAGAACACAAACCAGCAGCCAGTGGTTTCCACTGACTATGAATTAAGAACTGAGGTACTTACCTGCATCTTCAGTCACCCAAATACTTTTGACAATCTGCTTAGTGGCACCTTAGGTCTTAGGCTAATACCTTTAAATCAAAAAAGAAACCATGAAAGTTTGGGCACCACAGTTGCACAAGAATCTTTGCCTTTTGGGGGAGATTGTGACTTTCTCAGCTGTTTCTTCTCTATCCTTTCAACACAGCTTTTCCTACACTATCCCTCCTGGTTCCTGGAAAGGTCTTTTGATGGGAAGAACAGATAGACTTTCTCCAACTTGTCAGTGGGATTCCTGTAATGCACTAAACTGTCCCTACAGTTCTTCTCTCACTGATGATCTTACTCTAACTTACATAGACCCTGCTGGCTGGGGGTAAGGGAGTGGGGCAGAGTCCCAAAACTTTGGCCTCAAACACTCCTACTCTATGCCAAGTAATTTAATTTGTCATGACCCTCTGTACCCTTTCTGCAAAAGAGAATATATATTGGTCAAATCCATGGAAGAATTAAGCCCACCTACTTTCATAGTGCTCACATATTATGTCAGTTGGTGTAAGTGGAAACATTAATGTTGCACACCATTCCATGAAAGTAACATGACTACATGCACTTGTTATTTTATTATTTCTTGACCCTGTGACAGATTTGATGACCCCCTGTTTGTTAACTTCATCTGTCATAGAGAAGTACTGCAGTGATTTTCACAGAAATCAGAGAAAATTTCTTTTATCAAAATTCCTAGTAAATACTCTCACAATTATATTTATAGCAGGATTTGTCTCCCTATTAACTCCTAGAGCAGGGCTGGAAAGCTTCAGCTGGAAGGAAGTAGTCATATTTAACAGATATAAGAGTACCTCAACAAATAATTTTAGGATGGGATTCATGAAGACTCCAATATCATCTTCCCTAACCGTGTTAGTTGCCTAAGTTCCTTTTAAAATCAATGGCGATCTAGTCAATACAATTAGTGAAGTCCTTGGTATAATGCATCTCATCCTGACACACATCTTAAATAGGGTAGATCAGCTCACATTGTCCATGGAGATCACTTTGGTTCAAGTATGCACTTTTATCTTTAGAAGGACTAACATTCCCAAATTTTATTTCACCTTTTAAGGCTGCTGCTTCTATTTGAGACTTGAAGATACATACATTTTCCTGGAAGATAGCCTACATTTTCTAACACTTTTAGTTTGTTTAATTAAAGACATTGCCTAAACCTACAAACTTTCCTTTACATGTGCACTTTGACTATCATGCCTACAGCAATGCTACCAATATTTCTCTCTCAATTGATTATAAAGGGATTTTAAGGTGATTAAGTTCAATAAAAACTTATGGATTTTGAAAGAGAAATTAGATTAATGTTATCTTTGGTCTTCCTACAAAGTCCCCAGAATCTAAAGTAGAAACTATCATACAAAATAGGGTTCTGCATACAGATGCCCTGATCCTGCCCCTTCACAGAGGCCTTGCAAGCTTCTTGCATCCCCTTGTGACTTACGCTGTCCTCCAATGCCCATCAGTGTCACCATGAGCGGTGTTTATCTTTTCAAAAAAGCATTTAAAGCAGACTGCAAAGTAGCCTTTTTACTTTTCCACTTTCACCCAGCTGGGGTGTTCTCTGTTTGATTCTCAGCCATGCACTGGCAACTGAAACAGTTCAAGGGAGAAGTTTCGGAAAAACATAAGTATTTCAAAGAACATTTTTTAAAAGAATTCTGATGGAAAATTAATTATGGAATAGAGTAAATGAAAGAAAATCGTGCAACAAAGATCTCATGAGGGAAATACATGTAGCTGAATTTTATAAACAATAGGAAAAAAGAATATTAATGAAATTTTCATAAGTTTTAAAATGTTCAGTAACACTAGTGGATGGAAAGCCTACCAGGCAACACTAAATATTGTTCAAGCTTTAGATGTTCAGTCGCAAAGAAACAGGAACATTTAGCATGCACCTCAGCACAAACATGAGTTCAATGTCAGAGGGACATTGCAAGAGGTCAAAAGCCTTCTTTTCATATGTAATTACTAAAATAAGGATATTTGTATGGCAACTGGAAGGATTTAATTTGTCAGCCTGCCTTTGGTAAGTGAAATCTAACTCTTAGCCTTATATTTATATCCTAGATTTACCAAAAGCAGACTGATCTTGCTCTGCGGTTCATTCTAGCTGTGAAAGTGAGGTTTGTTGCTTGTACAGACCCTTGTCTATGACTATTTCTCTTGATTCTTCCCTTTTTGAGAATCAAGATGAATTAAGACACTTTTAGGTCTAATCTAGACTAGAAGTCTTAAATTTACAAAGCCTAAAGCTCTCAAAGTCTCAACTTCTCTGACATTTCCAGGTATATGAAAAGGTCTGTAAGAGACATGTTGTGACTAACTTTGACAGCTAATGTCCTTGTTCCATCTGACAAGAAGCCCAAGACTGATTTCCTCAGATGGAGATGGAGTGAGAGAGGAGATAGAGGGAATAAGGGAAAGAGTGCTGTCCCAGAAAGCCCTCTCAGTCCTCAGAGGAGTAGGGTGATAGCAGAAGTCTGGAAAGCCAAACATAGAGTTGATGGTCAGTGTAGCATCATCAGTGGTCTCCTGAGGACTGCAAAGCACAGCGTGGCTAGCAGTGTCAGGTAAGACCCTGTACAGAGACCACGCTGATAGAATGAAAAGCTGCACATGCAGACGGGGGTGACTCAGCTGCAGGGTGCATGCTGAAGGATGTGCATTACAAGTCATCTTCAGAACAAGAACCACAGATGCTTTTGGTACACTCTGTGCATCAGACTAGTTATTCTTTTGTGTTTGGCAGTTCTCTGCCTTCCCCCTATTGTTCCATATTTTCCATCTTTGCATTGGTTCATAACCAAATATTTTGCAAGAATTTCAGCTGTTTGGGGGAATTTTTCAGCAACACTATTCTATTTCTATTTCTGTTGGAGTTCTAGCCAGATTTACCTACTTCCCTGTGCTGCCTATAGCCAAGATCTATTTTCTGTCATTTGAGGACTTACTTTAATAACTAACTCTTGTTATTGTATTTACTTCTTACTCATGTCACACTTGTGAATTATTCCTAACTTCAGAAAATATTGGGGAAAACTGAAATGCAGACCTAGACCACAACAGTATCTTTCACTTTTCTAATAGGAACTAGTAGTTTCTTTTGCTTACTTCGCTTCCTTCTTCTTATATTCTATTTTTTATTTTCACATGAAGATATATTGAACATTGGTCCTCAGCACTAGTATGAAATGAGCAAAATAGGAATCCCATTACATTTAATTAAAGGTTTTCTCTGTCTGTCTGTATAGCAAGAGGATTGAAAAACCGACATAGAAGTTGTTTCAAGTTCTAGTTGCATTTTCATTTCACTAAATGGAACATATCACGATAAAGAGAGAAACAAAATATTATTTTAAATCATATTATTCTTATATACATACTTGTATCTATATACATATGTACAATGCAACATAATATGTATAACATACACATTAGTCCAGAACCTATGTTCATTGACAATAATGAAATAGATCAAAGCTTTACATTTGGGAGACAATGCAACAACCTTTCCTTTAAAAATTAAGTGTAATGTATTTTGCTATCAGACAATTCCCTTCTACCTCCTATATATTTTTTTTTCTTTTTTCCACATTATCAGCACTGTGTAAAAATAGCACACACATCTTGCATGAACATTTAAAGATACTTTATTTCTCAGAAAAATATTAATATTAAACCTTTTACATTGCATTTGGGGAATTTGTGACCTTACAAAACATTTATTCTCTACAAAATATCATGAAAAAATGGAAGACTTCTTTTAGTCTGCTACATTCTTAGCAGAAGTAGTGTTTTGGATACTTGTCTCAAAGATTCTAAACAAATTTATATTCTTTGCTTAAAAGATGTAATTCATTGCATGTAGCACTTGTCATGAAGAGGATGTAGCACATTGGCTATTTGGTACCTAAAATGGCAGACTGGCATTGTGGTAAATGGGGGCCTGAAAGCAATAGCTTATTTGTAAAGATTTGTAAAGGAATTTGTAAAATACTGCAATGACTAATTCTAGAGTCTAAAAGTAGATATGAGAAATAAACAGAAATTAGTAACCTTGAACTCTGGTGTATTTTTTTGACATTTTTATTGTACAGACATCACTACTAAAGGGGCATTATTTTATTTCATTGTAAAATTTTATTTGTACCTTAAAATGAATCAGTCACAGATCTGGTTCACTAAGGTAAATTCTGTATTAACACCGACACCCTACCCGAAAGCACTTCATATCTACCACATCTTATTTAGATCATAAGAGACAGAGGAGAATCAGAAGATAATATTATTATACCAGATCAATATATGACTGTCTCAGTGCCATATTTGCTAGCCTATTGTCAAGTTTCTTTAAACTATTAGAGGAGAAGAGTGTTTCAGAGTTTTGAATTCACTATTTTGAGAGTGATACAGGTGACCAGCATCTCAGCTGGTCATCCACCTGGATGAAGCTTTAAGTAATGCAACACCAGGAGTAAGTTAGAGTATTGACTACTGAGCCAAGACACCCTGCTAATCAACTCTCCTTCCTCTGCTATGTTTTTTTTCCACCAGTGAAGCTCCCACACAATCTCACATATGCTAATAAATTCATCAGTCTTGATTGAAAGAGAGTTCATGTGCTACCAGCTCTTTCTGAAGAGTGCAGCTGGTCTTACTGCATTTGTGTGGGCCTAAACCAAGCCTGCTTTTGCTATTTCTGATAAATATTTATATAGCAATGTAAATTTACAGGGAACATTGCAAACAGATCAAACGTGGGTTTTGCCACAAAAAGCTTAAAACAATATATATGTATTCTCATTGAAAATAATTATTAAACAATGGCAAGATACATTCAATATGCAAACAGCTTATTTTTTTAATGAAAAATTGGTTATGGAAAGAATAGTAAACTTACAGAAGAACTGATATGATACTTGTTTAGGGATGCATGACAGCTGCTTAGACCCTGTAGGCTGCCAGGTTCTAGATCAAGCTACTCATTTAAATGGAAACAGCATCCTTCTATCACCAAGGTGCATTCTTTGACAACTCAGTAAGACTGATTGGAGTCAGGATTCCTCATAACTCTGAAAATACCTAGGTTTTCAACTAATAATAAATTATCAATTATCATGAAACTGTAAGAAAGATTCTATTACAATGCTTCTGACTGAAGATACAGAAACTCTGACCATCTTGAAACTGAAAACATTTGTTGCAGAAAGCAACATCAACATATTCAGAAACACTCTTTAGTAGTGAAACTCTGAAGCAGTTGCTAGTAAGAGAGTTAATAATATGTTTTACTGAGTAAGAAAGAGAAAGCTCAAGAGATTTGTATAATTAGGACTTTGCTCAGAATTATCAACATAGTTTCCAAAGGAGTTCTTGTTGCTGAAGGAAACTGGGTAGGTTCTTCCTACCCCCAGGAACTCATCATATGGAAAGTTACCTATGTGAATTATTCGGGTGTCTGCCTTTAAAATGACTCAACAGAAGTGAAGGATAAGACACAGAGATCCTTTAAAATAAGTTCCTTTTTTTCTGACTATCACCTTTTTCATCATTTTTGTCCCTTCTCAAAAACTCAAAGTAAATACAGTTCCAAGCAAAATTCATATGTGTAGAAATGAATGGAGACAATGGAGCTATGATGCTTTCTGATGGCTAGTACCCTAGTTTCAAACACTGTTCCTGTCAGAAATATTGCACTTTATTGGACAGCAAACATATAACACTTCTCTTATTCTTCTGTGTGCCCCAACTCCATTCCCCATCTAAGCAAAATTAGGATTGGACTAGGAAGTGAGTCAGGACTACTGTTTGCAACATAAAGAGATGAGGAATAAACACAACCTGATTGGACTAGGAAGTGAGTCAGGACTAATGTTTGCAACATCAAGAGATGAGGAATAAACACAATCTAATCTCTTCCCACCCCCCACTATAAAGCTACTGATGAATGTATGCATGAATATGCAGGAAAAGGGTATCCTGCTGTTATCAGCTACCAAAGCTGATCTACCTCACATGCAAAAGCAGACCCAGGAAATGAATTATGAATATCAAAAATGCAGTTGTTACCTTTGATCTCCCTTGGGAAACTCTCATTTCTCATTGTCTCCAGTAATTGCAGAAAATAGATTTTTTTTTTTCCCCACATAAACAGTTTGTGTTCTCATTCTCATTTCCATGAACTGAACAATAAGAACAAAAAATTGTTCTTTAAAAATGATCTGGTCAAGTTCTGCATCAAGACCAGGAAGCTTGTTATGCCACCATCAGTTAGTGGCTTCTGGAAAAGTCCTACTTTGTAAAGAGCAATTTGATCCCCAATGACAGCGACAGCCAGGCCAGTGTCTTTACTAGGCTGAGACTGACTAAGGGCTTAGATTGCTCCTTAAATTTCCTCAGAAAAAACTTAGTAGATTATATCTTTTTATCTTTAATAATTTTTGTGCATGTTCCTAAAAGATTTATGGCCCATTTTTCTCCACAGGAATTCAGGTTTCCCTGAATTTTTTGTCTCTGGTGGAATGTACAGTGATAGGATGTAAAAAGCAAAGGAGAGAAAGCAGAGGACACCTGAAAAACTTCAGTATTGGAGAGCAGCCATGGTCTGTCTGCACTGGTACCGGTAGCGCTGCCTTGCAAATTCTGTGGTGAGTGTGCAGAAATTTAATCTTTCCTGAACAGAATTTATTGGGATTATAAACCATTTATCTGTTTCATGTATTAAAAATTCTTGTGCAATATGCAAAAAGAAGAAGAAAAAAAGCAGCTGAAACTGGAGAAAGAAATTTATGTGTGGTTCAGGGGATTTTAATACTGATTAATTTAGACTATGGATAGCTTGAAGTGATAAAAAAACTTGGAAACAAAGCTACCTAATATTTCAAAACTGTCCATAAGTTTCCAGGGAGCTGCAGCATTATAAAAATTCATGTATGAGGGTAAAATAAAATTATATAAATAAATGTGAAGGGGGGGCTTGCTATAAAATCTTAAAGACTCTGGATTTTCTGCATATTTGTGATGCACTGAATTTAACTTAGAATTAAAGATTTATACAGTAAGTCATGCAGCAGCAGTGAAATCATTATGTAAATGTCATCTCCGTCTTCATGACAAGGTTTTTTTTAAAATATGCATGCTCATTTGAGTGTTCATTTGGGCATAACATATACTTACCTATAGAGTCGTTCCACTTTTTTCCCAAACGTTATGCTGACTCTTGTTAGATGGTTTGTTTGGTTTGTTTAGGGTAAGAAATCATCTAAGAATAGAAGCCAACAAAAAAATTCTTCAGAACTCCTTGGCAAAAATGAGCAATGTTGGTTTTTAAAACACAAATAACGTACGCAAACTGCCAGGGCTCTGAGGACACTGCCAGCCCTTACCAGTCCCAGGGCTCCCTAACACTAATAAAAAGGAAGTATTATCTATTTAGTGGAGCTATACATTTAAATGTGCTTTTAAATTTTACTAATAAAAAAAGATTTGCACATTCTTCAATTTTGCCTTGAAATAGATGTGAGCTTCTTAAGTGCACTCCAGGAATTTATGAAGAAAAAAAAATTTATAAAGAAATCACATTGGTTAAAATGGTTAAATAAAGATTTTTTTGTATAAGTTGATTGCTTGCTGGTCTACAGTGTTCATATGTAAAGTCTCTAAAGATGATAATGTTATGTCTTAATGTGGATACAGTAGCAAGATAAGAGTCCACAGTTTAAATTATAGAAAAAAAATTTAAAAATTCAACAAATCCAACAGAGTTCATTCATATGCTATATATATATATTAAAGTGGAAAAAATCTTCAGATATTAAAAATACCTTTGTCTGATGCATGCCCAGATGCAGGTGTAGTCTTAAAATAAGGCTGCTTCTTCTCAGAAGCAGTTTGACACTCCTCTAATTATTTTTAATTTCTGTGTAGAGATGGACAAAGACATTCACCATGACTGATCTATTTGGCAAGAACATAAGACTTCAACTGATACTCATATTCATTCTTATGAATGATCAGTACGAAAATATGTCAGTCCATAAAAACCTTCCCAATTCTTTTGCTTCAAGTGCTCTGTATGTGCAACATGGACTATTCATGGTATGTGACAGGTCAGCTCTGGAGAGATGGCCAAGATGCCACCATGGCAAAGGCAAACAAGGGTTGCTCTCAATCTCTCTTGAATAAGCTTATCTTTCTTCATTAGCTGTACAGAGCACTCAGGTTCTCAATTTAAGCAGACAAATTCTATGTTTAAATTAAATCAGTGCTAACATTTCTGGCTGCATTTTTTTTTTCCCCCTGAAAATAAATACCCAGCATTTTTCCTAGGTAAAATTAATCTTTATGCCTAGGCATAACACTCAGCCTATACAATATGGATCTTTCACCTCCTCCCTATTTCACAGTCTTAAATAAGGCTTAAATATTGCTTTTTAACCCTCTGAATGGTGAAGAATTTCATGTTACATGAACATCCTGATGAAAACATGCCCTGAAGTATCAAAGAGAATAAAAGAAAGCCAACATTTTATATTTCACAGAAACTCCTAAATGTTCAGTGTGTGTTTTTATTTTGCACTGAAACAAATTTGAATGCTTTTAATGTTTCCATAAAACGTACCTGTGTTAAAATGTCATATTCACAATAAAAATTTCAGGTTTTGAAGTTTCTTCTTGGCTGGGTCACAGATAACCAGAGACTCTACAATCAAAGAAGCCATTTTCACCTAAAAGCTTCCTAGAATTCAACAGATTTCCACAATTTTTCAAATTCAACAAATTAGCATATTTTCAGTGTATTTTATTAGAAATTTTTCAGTCAACTTCACATGTAAATATTAAGGAAGTACATTGTCAAATCACGTTACAAATAAATGCTAGAGAACTTTCATTTTAATTATTATTCTCTATCTCAAGAGATATATTGTTTACCCCCAGTTCAATGTCAAGGTCCTAAAAATAGAAAGCACTTTTTAATAAAAAGTAGAAGGGATATCTTTTTTCATCCTGGATTACCCCACAACTCTCAGCTGCAGTGTAGGTGGGTGAAAGGGGCAGGAGGAGACTGGAGTATTATCAGTTTTCTCTTACAAGCGTAGTCTATGGCTTTCTAAGTTTACACGGCCTGAAAGGCTAGAAAGATTTGATATAGACTGGATGCAAATTAATGTTTCAAAATGCAGAAGGTATCTGCAGCTATTCCATTATAAGGTGTGGCTTGACCCCAAGTACTGAATTTAGCCTCCCATCCATCACAGACTAATTATGTTTCCAGAAACAGAAAAGGATAATAATTCAATGTGATGTGCAAGGAAGTGACCATTTTGCTGCCATTAACCTGTGCATCACACTAAGTAATTGTCCTAAAGTCCTACCACTAATTCTGGCTCTAAAGTTTTGCTCACCTACTTCAATAAAATGTGTCAAAGCAAAATATTTTGGTGTCCTACAAATGAGCATTTGTACACACACCACAATTATATAATATGAAGGTTACTATGTAACACAGCCATTGACCAAACTGAGTAAATGGGGGGAAATGCCAGCATTTACGCAACAGAAATTGCTTGTCACAGCTCCACTTACATTCCCAGGGGACCCACAATATGTCATGTAATTTATGCCATAAGGAATATTTATTAGACTGATTTACTCCATTACTGGTGACGTACTATTAAATTCTTACACACATTAATGATGACAAAGTATCGAGAGTATTTTTATAAGGAAAAACAAAAGAACACATAACCAAGCCCAAGGCTGAAAAACTGTTCATGTCTTCACTGACCACCATAAAGCAGTGGAAATGCCCCTGAAATAGCCCAGGGACCTTTGGATCACTCTCCTCAGTGTGGTGTCAGTATGTCCTGTACTAGCAGAGGTTCAATACCTTAACTCCAAAGAGCTTTCCAGTAAAAGTTATTTGTTATAACTACTCAGTTTTCAGCATGCCTTTCCTGAACTATATGAGGACACAGTAAAGAGACAACTGAAGAAATTCACGGGTGTCTTGGGAAGGACATTGAGACTCCCTGACCACAGTCTTGACAGGTGTGCACAGGCCTTTTTATTGACTAGAAACATAATTTCAGTTCCTATTCTTAAGGACTCTCCCTTTAAAGATAACGCTTCTTATTTTTCTATGCTTCTAAAAAAACCACCATTTTCTGTTCACTGGCTTCCTGGCAGCAACTAAAAGTGTTGGCAGGGGTTTCCCTGTGAGTGCACATAGGACCAAGACATAATCCTGTCTTTGACAATGTACTAATGAGTGATAAATTCTTTCAAATGCAAAGAAGGGAGAATGGACCTATTTATAATCTTTAAGCTCTGTTACTGCAAACAGTAGCTGCCTGTTTCTAATTATGCAAGTAAAAAACTTGCTACATCAGAAAAGTCTTTTCCCCAAATCCCTAAGTCAGTTGTCTGCTATGAGCAGAGCAGGATGAATACTGCAGGCAATAATTGCAACTATGAATATATGTTTTTAAAACATCAGTCCTGAATTCAGTTTTATTGATGTACATAACCCCTTTCACTAGCTTCACGGTAACACTCAAATATTTTTTGTTTGTGAAAATAGTCATGTGGCCAGCTTGAGTAATAAACATCCCACAGGCTTGAAGAAAATGGCAAGTAATGAACATACTATACTGTTTGCAGACACCTGATTCGATGAATAAAATAACAAATATATCATGTTCAAATCCACATCTGCTTGTGGACACTTTATAAATTTAAATAGGCTATACTTGTTTACTGAAGAGGTCACTCAGTGTCCGCATACAGCTACACAAGAATGACAGAACAGCGAAAACAATGTCATACTTCACTCAGTGGAGAATCTGTTGCTGATTAAGAGCTGTTGGAACATTTATGGAGAAAAAAATGCCAAGCAAGGCTCATTAGCTTAGACATGGTGCTATGCTAACAGCTGGCACACAGCTGGGTAACACTTGCATGAGCAGAACAGAGGTAGGTCTATGTACAAAATGGTGCAGCAACATAACAACTATACTGGAAAGAAAGAAAACCCACTGAAGGATATAGAAGACACACAGGCACATCCAGATTTGGATGGAAAAGCTCGGAGTTCCCTACAGGAACAGAATCAAGGTCCTTTTCATTTAGCAGGCAGACTCTCACAACAGTCATGCTGAGATGCTTCAAAGGAGGATAGAAGAACTGCATATTACAACTACGGCAGATAATCATCCCAATAAAACTGCTAAGGTTATCATTGTAACTTGAAGTTTACCAATCCTCGAAAATGTGTTGGCAGCAACCATTATCAACATTTTGTAATTTCTTCTTCATTACATGAATAGTCAAATGGTTTTTGA
This sequence comes from Athene noctua, assembly GCF_965140245.1. Taxonomy (NCBI): domain Eukaryota; kingdom Metazoa; phylum Chordata; class Aves; order Strigiformes; family Strigidae; genus Athene; species Athene noctua. The sequence goes on along the minus strand of NC_134037.1, from coordinate 113,182,247 downwards.
CTTTTGCTTAGTCTTCAGGCTCAGTAGCAACCTGTAAAAATGCATTTCATAGTTCAATTATATACTGTATGAAAAAGAATTTTCCCACACAGAGTTGAATCAGCTTCTTTTCAGTTTCACAGAGTATCGATCTCATTATATATGACAAGAAACAATAAATTCCAATCTATTCTATTTTAGACTACTCTGTAGGGTTGAGATTTGTTGGAGGGGTTGATTTTTTTGCTCATGTATTTGTTTTTTAGGTGTTTACTCATATGACTTCTTCATAAAGGAAACTTTGGTCTTTCAGTTTTTGATGAAAGATCTTATGATGTCCCAGCATTGTCATTGATTGTCCTCTCCTATTCCTGAACCTGTCTTGAAATGCAACAATATTATTTTTGAGACAAACACTTCAGCAAACCTCTTAGATGAGGTCATATGATATTATAATATTGGTGTTATTTTAATTCCCATTATTGCTTTCCATTAACTCCTCTATCCATCCCCCCAAAAAATTTCCAGCTTTTCTGAACAGTTGATTGAGAAGGTCCCTTAAGCTACATGTTCATAATTGCTCTCAGGTTTGTCATCTGTGTTGATAATTAACCGTTCAACAATAAGGGAGAAAATTGTTAACACAGCTCCATGTTACACTCAGTCGATGTGCTTAATGTGGCTATATCCCATATCATGTCTATATTTGAACTTCAAGATGTTCTAACAGATTTCTGTATATTCAAAAGAATGAAAAGTTCAGATGTTACTCAGAAGGACCTACCACATCTACAGGACACTTGTGGACTGAGATGAATGTTCAACAAAGTATACTGTACAAAAGTTACCACATAAACAACTCATTAAAATCCTAAAATATCTAAAATCTATATCAAATAGTAAATGAACAAAATTAAACCTTGAAAAGAACAGGAGGGGGTCAACTCAGGGGAAAAAAGGGCATTCTTAACAAAAGGTAAACATTTTTAGTGATTCAGTTATCAGGAAGCAAAAACTAAGCTGTCTCAAAGGATGACTACATGTATAATAGGGCAGTTCAAGGGCAATTACAAGAAAGCTTTCAAAACAAGACTTTTCCAAAGTGTAACAGTGAACTTAACAAGGTCACTGCAAAAATTTTGATCTTTAATTCAGCTATATAAGAAAAAATCGGCATCTGGGGAAAAACGCAATGATAACCTATTGGTTTTTATTCCTCATGTCAAAGTGATTATCAGTTTGTGGGGACTTGAAGCTTACTTTCTCCATCCAATGACAAATCTGTCATAAACCAAGAGAACCACATAAGCAGATGGGATTTTACATTCCCTTTCTTCATTCTGCACCATGTCACAGTGAAGTCCATTTACTTCCATGGGGTTTGAATCATGCTCTTCCTAGGCCTTTTTCATCTCAGTCTTCCTTTCCAAAATGAAGCCTCATATGGTCCGAACAGGTGCTCTGCGATTTCTGCATCCTGAATAACAAGTATCTGCTTCCAAATCTGAAGTGTTAGAAAGCCATGCAGCTCAGTTCTGGGGGTGGCATTTCTTTTTATGCCCCACAGAATTAGGATGCCAAAGGTTTTATACCCTAAACAGAGTAATTCACTCTATAAAGGAATGAATCATTACCCTGGCCTCTCAATACTTTTCATAAAATTTATGTTTGTTTTTGACAAACATGTTTTATGGACAACTGTAAAATGTCTATGTGTAGCAGCTACAGAGCTTGCAACAGCAAAGAATTAAGTCACTGCTACCCCTGGAGTGCTAATGAGGTAAAAATGTGCTGAATGTTCATACTTTCATTGAAATACACATATTATGCCTGCTACAGGTGCACAATGCTAATTTGCTTTTTGGGCAAACTGTGCTCAATTTGCATAATTTTAACATCCTGAAACCTGCAAACATCAGGAAAATCTGTGTGTTTCTCTGCCTGTAGCATTAAGTCACTGAATACCTAAGAATCAATATAAGCTCTCAGAACCAGGAGGGAAGCCCTACTGGAGTCCTGCGTTAGCTAAATTATAGGATCAAAGCCTTGAGGTTATACCAGCCCAGGTCTTTTGTCTATAACCAACATAACCATGGTAATTTCACTGTCTGCAGGACCAGAACTATTTTTTCTCACCCAGCAATACTTCAAAATTGTCAATTACTAATTAACCATCCACTTGGAAGACACTACTATAAGCTTACCTGGTAAGTACAGAACTCAATCTAAACAATAACTTGTAGGCAGATTGTGGAGTAATTTCTAGCTTCCGATTTGCTTTAGCAATAACTGAACGTGATCCAGCCTATACACCTTTTAAATGAAAGTGTGGTATTTTTATTACTTCACCTTTTTATCATTTGTCAAGTTAAATGCTCCAATGTATGTATGTTGAAATAACTTGAAATAACCATAATCAGTAGATGAAGACACCTTTCAAATGGTCACTACAGCCAAAGAAGTTTGTTGCTGAGAGGGTCTATAGGCAGTGTAAAATAATATGGTGAAAATATGAATACACATTACTGAAACAGCACATTGCATCCATGACAATAGAGGAATTTTAGTAGAGAATAGCTACTAATTAGTACTCATAGTTCAATGTGAATCTTTAAAACCTTCTTCAGATTACTGTGGGTTGTTCAGTTTGGGGTTACCTGGCTACAGAATGATAAAATTTTGTCTTACAATTCATCCAGCAAAACAAGAGTTTACCAAATACATTAGAGAACTTGAGCCTGTTGTTAAAAATATGTAGTACCTTGACCTTTTCTCCTGCCACTATGTAAATCTCTGTGAAATCTCTGTTTTTCCTACTCCTTTGGTAGCTATGGTACTTTTGCACAAATGTATAGCTAAATCAGAAGCAGCAGTCACCAAAGGCTGTGGTCATAAAATGGTTGGAAAGAATCACAGAGACGGAGCAAGAGTGAAAAACAACACTATCTATCGAACACATCAGAGGAAGGCAAACATTTGAAACGGCAACAGGAAAAACACAGTATGGATCAAAGATTACATGAAGCAAACACTTATTTGGCAGTATTAAAAACACAAACTCAATTTACATCCTGACATCAGAAAAGCATATTTCTTAGAAAGAGGCACAAACCTTCCAGACCCTACAGAAAAGTTTGAATATTCATATTGCGTAGACATTTCCTGGGCTGAGAGAACAGGCTTCTCCTGGATTCTGGCATTTTTTGGTGTTTGCAGGTGGCACTAGAAAGAACTATGGAGCTAGAGAGAAAGTGTTTGAATGCTGCTAAAAATTTGTTTATGGCAAATGCATTAACGTGTTCAACACTGATCGCTTGGAACGTCAGACCAGAAACATCATCAGCATTGTATAAGAAAAGCAATATATATATATATCATTGCCTAGTCTGAAACTTAAAGTGAGTAAGTTTGGTGCTGAACAGAAGAGAAGTAATCTTATCAAATATTTTGTAACTTTTCCCCTCCAACAGGACCACAGAACAACATTCATTTATAGCAGTGGAAAGTTTACCCTTTTCAGAGAAATTTGGCCTGGAAGCACCATGGGATCAGTCATGAAAAAATCCTGCTCTGCCATAGACCATATGTGCCAAACAGGCACAGGAGAAGATACTGTCAGCAGCCACAGACAGTTCTCCCAACAGCTCCAACCTACTCTCACAGTATTTCTGACCTTGGTGTGATTGTAACACAACGAAACTCCAATGTTTCTGGTTTTGGCCAGGGGTTGCTTCTGTCTCTACTCATCCTGAGTAGTCAACTTTCTGTCTTCCTTAGGACTACTGTAAACTGTTAAGATGCCCAAGTATTTCAAATTTGTCCTACACCTCATTACTTCTTTTTTGACCACAGACAAAATGCTCCATCATCAAGCAATTTTGATTTGTTTCCTTGTACCTACTTGCCTTTTAATTTTTTTTATTTTTTTTTTTTTCTCATTACCCTTCCTTTGCCCTCTTCTTTTTTTCCAACAACTCTTGCTTTTTTAACTTAGGTCGCTTGCTTTTTTCTTATCACCTCATGTACAGTATACTTCAACCCAACCTGTCTCCTTTGCTGCTTTCCAATCTGACTTTCATTCGAGCCCTTGTCTTACTCCTACTTGCCTCTAGTACTTTCTTCTGCACTGTGTTACAAACACCTGAACTATTAAGAAGTAATGATATCACTAAGGGCTCTCAAGACAGATTGTGGGGACTAAACAAAAATAAACTGAATCAAGCTTTTAAAATAATAGTAATTAATACTGCAGTTTCTGGAAAGGGCAACTCTCACTTCCCTTAGTGAAAGGTTTTTTGAACTAGGAAACCCAATCATAAAGCTGCCCTGAAGTATAAAAATACTTGCCATCTGGCACACTGCAGTACTCCCTTAGTGAATCTCTTCAGCAGGTGCATCATTTATGGTTTAAACACTGATGATCTCAACTACCTATCTGCAGCTTCATACCGCAAATATTCCTTTGCTTTGATGTGCTAGTAATTCTCACCAACATTAACAATTATAGCAATTTTTGAATCAGAGTATATCTTCTGATTACTAGGAAATTATACCCTTATGAAAAGTAATATATTTTTAGTATACTTGGCACACTTTTAGTACAGCTAAGTATCTGTAGAATACTTGAATTATAGCAAGTATACTCATTTTTCATAAGTGTAGAGTGACACATTATAAAACAAATTATTATAATCAGAGATTTTCTTGAAGCTATCAAAGGCCTTGATTCAAAATGGGACAAGTTCTTCCTAGTACCCTCAGCCCGCATTAGCAGTTAGTGGGAGCTGAGGGCACTCAGCACCTTTGAGGGAAGTTCCCACATAAGACCCAATCCTGCAGCTGTGCAAGATGCAATTTCTTTGATTGCTTCTACTAATTTGCATACTACATCTATGATTTGGGCACACTGATAAATTGTACTAGAATATCCTGTTGTTCTGCCAGCCTTATAGACTTGCTATACATTGTTTTTCAATTTGCAAGGTCTCTGGAAAAGACCTTCTTTTCCACCCAGAGACACACACTACCAGGACTACCCAGAAGCTCTCCAAACACACAGGGGCCCTGAACACACTGACATATCCAGGCAGCTCTGTGATCCCAGCAAAGAGAATGAGGAAGGCGATGATGATGATGAACAGTTTTCATGGAAAATTATACAAATGACACACAAATGGCATTCATATAAATTCCATCTAAATTACAGCAATTACATATGAGTAGGAATTTAGTGAGATTTTAAAAGGAATTATGGGAAATTATATGAGCAACATTTATAAAAGACTGTTCAACGTTGAATTTTGAAAGAAATATAGAATAAAGTCATTCAGGGTTTAAAATAATCTCTCTTGGGGATTGCAACAAAATATTAATCCCACGTGTGCTTACAGTGGTATTTCTTACACATTTCTTTCAAGCAAGTGATTCCACAGACAGTTAAGGGATGACATGAGCTTCCAAGTCCTTTTGGTAACTGGTGTCTGTCCACTCAATGACAACATACAACAGTTTGTTGTTCACTTCTCCTTCTTAGCTAAAGGATTGCCTATATTTTGCTGCTTAAAAACTGTTTTAAGACATTAAAAAGTAAACATTTAAACTGAAGAAGTGTACTGGGTCTGGCTGAGCCGGAATTGTTTTTCCCGTATAGCAGCCCCCATGGTGCTGTGGTTTATGCTGGGAGCTGGCGGGGTGTTGGCAGCACCCTGGTGTTGCGGCTACTGCTGAGCAGTGCTTACACAGCAACAAGGCTCTTTCCGACATTTTCCCCCCTCAGTGGGACGGCGTGGGCAAGATCTTGGGAGGGGACACAGCCAGGACAGCTGACCCGGACTGACCAAAGGGATATTCCAGGCCATATGGCGTCTGCTCAGTATAAATCTGGGAGAAAGGAGGAAGGGGGTGGGGGCACCCTTGGTCCTCCGAGGCAACCACTACGCGTATTGGAGCCCTGCTTCCGGAGAAGGCCCAACATCGCCTCTTCATGGGAAGTAGAGAATAAATCGGTCTTTTTTTTTGCTTCCGCGCGCAGACCTTTGCTTTGCTCTGCTTACATTAAAACTGCTTTTGTTTTACCCACAAGGGTTGGTCTATCTTATTTTTTTTCCCTCTTTTTGCCCTGTTGAGAAAACAAGGGGAAGGGGGGAAAGTGATAGAGTGACTTGGTGGGTACCTGGCATTTAGCCGAGGTCAAACCACCACAGTAAGACTTAGCTATTAAAAATTGATTTAGATCCTTACACTTTTGCAATCAAAGACATTTAGTTGCACAGTATTTACATGTATTATTCTTAAACTCACATCTGCAAAGATGGCCTTGAGATGTATCTGCTGCATGCATAAATATTTGATATATGTTATGTCATGTTAACACATAAAGATTCATGGAACATAATTACTTTTTTGAGACATGAACATAGGGGCTTCTTTTGAAATTAGTAAGATTAATAATATGACAGTTACTCCTACAATTTAAAAAACCTGACAGTATTGACATTCATATCAATCCTAGCAAACAGTTATCTAAAGAAAATTCTATACCAACTTATAGACAGAGTTAATACCAACCCAAATGTACTTTGGAAGCCAGATAATTTAACAGCTCTCTGTTTTAGCATGCTTCGCCCATGACTGATATAGGTTGCCAAATCCATACGTATATATTGAGAAGGACATTTTGCACCACATTGACTTTCTTCATGGAGCTTCAGTGAGAAAACCATTGCTACTTGTGTCATATCATAATCTTTTCTGAAACCTGTTGGAAGATTCATCAACAGGGCTAGCTGATAAATGAGTTTCTGTACAGCTCAGAAGAACTAATATAAAGCCTTTCATTATAGATTTCTGCTGGTGATGGATACTGCTGTGCCCATCAGTCAAGCCTTGTGTGCAACAGGAGTTAGAACTGGTATTCATGAAAGCATACTGTATCTTCAGCTCTGAGACTCAGAGCCATCGACCTATAGGTTTTTGTCACTAATGATGTCTTTTTAAATGCATTTTAAGGATTTTTGATATCTCAGTATCTTCTGTATTCTTCACACTACATTGTCCTCTATGATGATTATGTTGTAGGTATACAATTATCTCCACACATTAAGTTTTCCTCTCATTTAATGAAAAAAACCCCACGGGTTGGATATGCAACTCCTGATAAATAATAATACTTTTAATTTCATATCTCATACATTTCATATATGTAGATATCATCTATATTTATTCTTTGAACTATTAAACAGGTGTGGTTTTCTCAGTGCTTTAAGCAATTCCCTGCAATGAAGCTACCAAGCCAAAAAAAAAAAGGCATCTACATCAATCTATGAATCATCCCAAGATTTTAATCTTGGGGATCAAATGGGGATCTTCAGCAAGATGTTACTTATTACTGTTAAATTCTCTTCAACACATTTCACGGTAAGTTTTCAATATTACAGTAAATACAAGGCAGCCGTTGTGTCCAAGGAAAAACATGTGTAAGCCTTGAAATGGTTTGTGGTCAGCTGAGATTTTGAATTTGCCAAGAGTCCACAAATGTCTTCTGATCCTCAGATATGCTTATGCATTTTCTGATCATGTTTGCTTTCTTTGGACAAAACTACTTTTGGAGCCCAAAAGCCACCTATAACCATATGAGTCTCCAAACTTCTCATCATGACTAGAATATTATAACCCTAAACACAGCTGGTACCTTTTGAAATAGGAGAAGACTTGGAAATATCATTAAATGCCAGTACTGGGTATAAGGTCAATAAATATTTTAAACCCTGATAAGTATTCTCCTTTACTTTATTATTTATCTATGCAGAATTGGTTTTTTGGCAAGTTTTTAATACCTTAATCCTCCAAAGTTGGGTACAAGCTGGCTCCAGAAATGCATTATCTAGAGAAAACAAAGTTCAATCCACATGCAGTGCCTCTCAGTTCTGTTTTCTGAATTCAAACATGTGTCTCAAATACCTCCAGTACTGAATCTATTTGCTGCAATTCATTTTGTTGAACCATACAGTTTTGTCTCTCTCTTTTACTTCAAGATCTTCAAGTACTTCAAAATGTTCAATTAATTTGAAGAGTCAAGGACCTATGTAATGCGCTGTCTTTCTTCCAAGGCAGGTAACTTTTTATTTCTTCTTCCTTTAGATTTCCCCATACTTTCTTCATCCACAGCTGAGATTGCCCAGTAATATGGCAAATAACAGGCAGAAATTATACTTTTCTTCCTCCATATCTCTTTAAACCTCACTGGCTGTATGCAGATACAGATAATGACATATTGCTCCGTTAGTTCTGCTATACATCTATGTGGTCCTGTCTGACCAAGTTCAAAAGGTTTTACTGAACTCTTCCAAAAAATGTAACTGTCTGTCCTCTAAATAACGCATTCAACCACACAAAGAGTCAGCTTTCTAGCGGGTCTGTAGGCCTTAAAGATTTGGTTTGGTATAGAAGGATTCCTGATGATAGCTCTAAAGAAAGGAAAGATGTCAGGCATATCTGGAGTGATTATAACCAAAACAGAGCTTTGACATACCCAAAAAAACTAACCACCCCATTACCCTGACCTGCTTCAGCAAAGAAACAGGTTTTCTCTCTTTCAAATCTTTAAAACGATTCCTCTGTCTCTGTCCCAGAAATAACTTTTTCCCTTCTCATATCTTTTTCATGTCTACCCAGATAACCAGTGTGCTCTGGAAGCACCTTTAGTTTGATTGTAACTGTGGGTTTTTTTCTCAGAGGAATCATTCCTGTTTCTTCTGCATCTCCTTGACTGGGTACTTCCTTTTTTATTAGCTCTGACAGCCACGCCAATTGCATGTGCGTGCCTCAGAGACAGCTCCAGCATTCACTTCAGCCTGCCAACAAATCTCTTATTTAAAATTACAACTGATGGACAATTGCACATACGTACTTTTTAATGACTCAAAGGCACTTTGTTCTGACAATATACATCCCTCCAAAAGGTCTCAGACTTGCAAGTTGGATAATGTACTGCATTCCCTCTGACAGAAAATATGATTGGTTTGTTTCCAAGAATATCATTGCTGCTTTCATCTCTTTACTTTTCGAGATATAGAAATATTTTGGTATAACACAGAACATCAATGTATGCAGAAGAAAGTCAGGTTTCTGTAAGGCCATGTGCTTCTTACAAGATATTCCATGCATTTGTCAAGCTGAAAGACTTACAGAGAGATGGTTTGGAAATCACGTTTCTTTTTTTTCCCTCTTTTTTTTTTTTTTATTGTTGCTTCAGAATGAATCAACTATGACACCATATGCTGCAACAATTGCCGAGAATGACAAAAGTAATACATTATTCTAAAACTCAACCAAAAACCACCATTAAATTAAGGAAATTGTATTCTCCCTAAATCTCCCTGTATCATCCTGGCTCAAAAATGTCTCATTGCTTTATTTCTATGTAGGCTCTTCCCAGCCCTCCTCTCAATGTGACAGGCTTCTTACTACAGATTTAGTGAAACATGAACATCCTCTGGCTACTGCTGGAATAACTGAGCTGTCCCTCAGTTTGAAGGTGGAAAAATCCTCTGTCTGTGCCAGCACCTCCACTGTGCCAGCACATCCAGGGCGGACTGGGTTTTGGCTTGGGTACTCCCTACCTAAGAGCGTAAGAAGCTTTACCACGTGTTCACCATAACAAAAATAAGGCCACAGTTAGAAAATACTATTTTTTTCAATGTGTATATATATTTATACAGACACATACACACGCTAAATACTAACTTCTATCATGTTACAGTTTTGTTCCTTTAAAAACATGTATCATTCATCATATTGCAGCCTGCAATTTATATGCTTTTCATAGCACAAGAGATATTTGCTCCTTGCTCTGTTTGCACAGGTCAAGTTACTATAATTGTCAAGAGAAATTTTCACTCTATTTGAAAATAACTGGATATGGATATCATCTGGCTGAACAAAAGGGATGTCTGATTATGTTGTAAGTACTGAAGATACATTGCATATCTAGCAAGCTTTTATTCTCATTACTTAACATGTTGCTTGGTTACCTCATCAAACTTGTCATCTGTGAGGAAGCCTGTTTCATTAAAAAAAATATCATAGGGCTAACTCCTCTGGGACTGCAGTGGGAGAATAGCGGTTTGGCGTTTTTTTTTTCACTTAGATCTGAAATTTCAGTCCAAAACCAAGTTGCTGTGTTGAAACCCCAGACAAGAAAAAGTATGGTTGCAAAAAAAAATTTGGGGATGCCCAATACTGGAGTGCTCTTGTGACTCTTAGTGTGGCAAACATTACTCTGTATTTTCAAAAGTTGCCAGGGCCTTGCCTAAGGCTACATGCAAATTTCTTACAATTAATTCATCACCTATCTGTAGGCCACCAAGTACAGAGCCAGAAAACCAAGTGATGAACAAAACCGAGTATGTTTGGCACAATCAGCTACCTTCCATGAAGCTAAACTCAATGATCTTGAGAAGCCCTCAATTTCTCTAACAGTTTGCAACCATTTGGAGGCAACGTACAGTCAGAGAGGTTTAACGCCACAGCATGAAGCGGCCGGGCTCTCCCCAGCACTTCTCCTGGGGTTGTAGACCAAGTCCTGGGGTGCGCTCTGGTCACAACTCTGTACCTTCATTTTCCCATAGGCTGTGCAGAATCCAGACAGCTTCAGGTTTGGGGGGGTGGGGGGGTGGGGGGAATAATGACACCAACGACGACAAGCACAAAAACCCACAGGAAAAAAAGCAAAGAAAGAAGAGTTTTAGCAGGGGAGCTGGCAGAGGCGCCTGCCAGCCCTCGCGGAGTTCCACCACCCCATCCCCCTCAGCTGCGCCCCCCCGCAATCTCCCCAGACATCAGACGGCAGCACCGTACACGCCCGGCGACCCCCGGCCTTGCGCAGCCCACGCACCGGGGACCCCCCCGGAGCCCCCCGACCCGGCCCTGCCCTCCCCTCCCCTCCGCGGCTCCTTTCCGTCAGGGCCCCTCCAGACGCGGCCTCCCGCCAGAGCGGGGCCGGGGGGGGACAGAGAAGCGGGTCCCGGGGCGGGGGGAGCGGCGGGTCCCGGGGGGAGCGGCGGGGCCGCGGCCGGGCGCGGGGCGGGGCGGGGCGGGGGCTGCAGCGCGCGCGGCACCGCCCCCGGCGGGCAGACGGGCGCGGCGGCGTCACGCGGCGGCGCCGCCCCCCGCTCCCGGCGGCCGCCCCCCCCCTCCCGTCCCCCCCACCTCCCGCCGCCGCCGCCGCCGCCGTCGCGCACCCGCAGCAGCGCCCGCTCCGCCGGCGAGCGGCAGAGGCAGCCCCGGCCAGGCGCGCCGGCCCCGGCCCGCGGCACCCCGCGCAGGTAAGGCGCGTCCGCAGCGCGGACAGAGCGGCGCCGCGGAGGACGAGTCCCGCTTCGCCGCGGCGGAGGAGGAGGAGGAGGAGGCGGAGAAGGAGGAGGAGGAGGAGGAGGAGGCGGCGGCGGCGGAGGCGCGAGAGGCTGGTGGGTTTGCGTGCGGCGCTGTGGAGAGGTAGATGGCGAGGAGAGGAGATGGTGGAGCGGAGGTAGAAGTTAAAGGTTGGATGCGGTAATTTATTATCCCTTGCAAAGGCGGGAGGAGGAGGGGGGGTCCGTGGGACTTAAGGAATAAAACCAATCTGCTGCATGTTTTCCCTGGCGCGAGATGCCTTGGTGGAAGGCGAAGCCGGGGCAGCGATGGGAATGAATATCGCAATATTATTGTTCCTTATCGGCGGCGGTCTGGATAGAGGCGAGGGGTTTGTGCGGGAAGTGCATTGATAATTTGGGACATTTTCTATTGTGAGCCAGAAGAAAGAGGGCACCCGGCTTCCTTGATATGTGTTTGAAACTGTTCAGGTTCCTGCTGATGGTGTGCATTTTTGAAGGGATAGAAATTATACCACAGGCATATTAAAATAAATACATCTGCAGGCTGGGAGGGTAGCAAAATCGATCATTCCAGCCGCTTAGGAAAGAATTTGATTCTAGAATTTACGTAGAAATGAAAGGAAAAGATTAATGATGCTGTTAAGTCTGCTTTTGAATTAGAGCGCTTCTCCCTTTGGCTGCAGCAAGGTTGTTTTTCAGATCCTTTTATTTCATCCGGTAATTTGTGAACTCTCTGGTCTTCCCCGCACCCAGAGACAATGCCGTGTGTTTTACACAATAAGGATTCTGCCAAGCATTGTGCATGCCAACCGACCTAGCATTTATTAAGGATTTATTGACCTATGGGTGTCTCTCTCTCTCTCTCTCTCTTTTTCTAATTTTAAAAGGCTCAATCGGGGCACCTGTGACTAAATCATAATTTTTGAAGAAAAAATGGTTGTAGAGGGGTGGGGGAAGCCTATTAATTCAGTGGTGAGGCGCTGAACGCAATAGCTACATTTATGTTGGTTTGTGTGGATTTTCTTGCTACATACATGTGTATACACATACACATTGCTAGCAGGGATGTCTGGTACTTAGGAGTCCCTTTGAGATATGTGTGTGTTAATAAATTGCCCTCTTTCGAGAATGAAAGTGTCCCTCTGCTTTGGAAATGACTAGACAAGACTGCTGTTTATTGACAGTGTGTGAATTATATCGGCAGTAATAAATAAGCAGTTGTTTCGGGTTTTTGCCTTGGCTCTTTCTCCTCTCTTTTTCAGTTTTCCATCTGTCTTTTTTTTCTTTCTTTTTGCCCCTCTTTTCTTTCTTTTTTTTTTTTCTTTTTTCTTTTTTTTTTTTTTTTTTTTTCCTTTCTTCCCCCTCCTTTTTTTCTCGCTCTGTTTTCCTTTCTCTTTCCCCTCTCGCTGCTCTGGGGAGGGGGGGTGATGGTGTCAGCGCCGCAGCCCGCGGCGGGCAGGGATGCTCTCGGGCTGGGATCCCCGCGCGGCGGATCTCCGCGGACACCTGTAGGGATCGCTCGGGCGCACTCACACGCGTGTCCTTGCCCTGCTACCCCCCGCCTCACACCGTGGGCTCCGGGCACCATCCCGCCCCTGCGCCCCACGCACAGCCGCACTCCCCGCGCAGACCCCCCTTCCCTCCCTCCTTCCCCCCCACCCCTCCGCGGGCTCCGGCGCAAGGGCTGCCCGCGCCCTGCGCTCACGCAGCCGCGCCGGCCGCCCCGCGCTCCTTGCGGCCCCCGCGCCCCGCTCCGCGCCGCACCTCCCGCGTTTCCTCCCCACCCACCGCTCCCCGCGAGTGACCAGCCCAGCCCCAGCTCCCCGGTAACCCTCGTGAACACGCACACGCTCATCCCCCGCGCCCTTTCCCCACGCATCCCCTCCCCACGGACCGACATGAGCCCTACCACCCCTCTCCGCACCCCGCACCCCCCTCCAAGTCGTTCCTCACGCCGCCCCCCGGGCACGCTTGCCGTGTCTCACACCAGCACCCCGGTGCCCCCAGACGCGCGGTGGCTCCCGCTGGCGCCCGGCCCCGCGCCGGTGCGGGGAGCGGCGGGCGGCGCCGCCCCGTCGGGCCGCGCGGGGCGGAGCTGTTCCGGGTGCTGAAGCCGGAGCGGCGGCTCGGCGCGGCGCGGTGCCGTGCGCCAGCCTCGGCCCTGCCCGCCGCCTCCACCGGACCCCAGGAACGGCCGAGGGGAGGGTGGCCGGGTCCGACGGGGCGGCCACGGGCCGGGGGCTCCCGCCACGGGCCCCGCGTTTCGCGGGGGAGCTGCCGGAAATCCCGCGGTATAATGGTAGCGGTGTTGCGAGAGCTGGTGGCTGCTGCTGGGGGGCAGGGAGGGCGCGGGGGGGGCGAACCTGTGGGGTCTCTGCTGCCCGGCGCTGCCTGGTGCTGGTTGGGCACGGCTGGGCTCTGCCCGCGAAGTTTGGGGGTTCTCCTTGCCTCCCTTTTGCTGCTCTTGCCCACCTCGCGTGTGACAAATAATAAAAATAAACGTGTTGACATTTAGAGGAATGAAATTAAATATAAAGAGAGAGTAGGAGGTGACTTAGCAGCTCTGAACGTGTCAGGTGCGTGCAGCTGAGGTGTGTGCCTGTTTTAAGGCAGGTTTCGCCCTGGCAGGCTCGTCTCTGCTCCCTCTCCCCACGCACAGACACACACACCCACACAACACACCAGCCCAGCACAGGGCTTGGCAGCAGCCCTGGACATGATATTCTGCCTGCCTAAGTGCTGCTGGCTAAGAAACGGGAGGGAGGTGAAGCGGTGGGTGAGGGAGGTGGCGGAGATCCTCTCCTCCATCAGGAGAGATCTGCTAATACACACCTTCCAGAAAAGATATCACAGCTTGGGTGGGGGGGGGGGGGGGGGGGGGGGGGGGAGAGAAAACCGGAGAGGGGAATCTCTCTGCTGAAATGCTTTGAATGCAGAGACCTCTTCAGAGGAGGAGAGTGAACTGTGCCATATATATATTTATTTCTTTTTTAAAATGAGGAGTTGTCCTCTTAAATAAGGGCAGCTGAGTAAACATACATAAAATACTGCAACCCATTTCAGAGGACTAACACCTGGGATTAGCTGATCTGCATTGTGAATAATGTCAACATCAGAGCTGGCTTGAATTGGATTTTCCCTGCCATAACAGAGAATATCAGCCCCAAAAGAAACCAGGTGGCAGAGAAAAGTGCGGTTTGAAATTTTCAAAAAGCCTTCTAAGAAACCATTGCGATTCTTCCTCACCTCGTGAAAATAAACCAGTAGGTGTGCCATGTATAGTGAAGCCTGACAGTTCCTGCTGGGTGCTCAGTCCACTTTATATGTTTTTGAGCTGTATCAGAAAGAACTAGAACTGGGCTTGGTAGCATTGTCTGCATGAATAGGACCCTATAGCTTCACAGGTGCTGGTAGTTCCATAAATAAATCACAGTAAAATTGCAGAATAAACACCACCTTTTCTCGTTAACATCGTCCTTGTAATAATAAAATATGCTACTAAAACATTTGAAAGTTTTGGAAAGGTAAGTAGTTTGTTTATAGATTATACCATAAAAATGTAATCTAGTATAAGAATATACATTAAGATTTAGGTTTAACGCTGCAAGTTATTATGATTTCTCGGTAACTCCAAAATTACATTAGCAGTTCATTTTCCTGATGTCAAACAGCAGTTGAAATGGAAAATTAATCACAAACATCTACTAATGATCAACTTTATGATTTAACATGTTATTAGCTGTCATTTCTTATCATTCTGTTTCAATTCCTTGCAGATTAAAAACAAAAACAATAGAGGAAAATCACCCCGTTGGATCTTAGCCTTGGCCTTTTGCAAGCAAACAGAAGAGGAGCTGTCAGGCTTTGCATGTCAAGTAGCCACTCAGCTGTTTGACAGCTTCTGGGTTTCAACCCCGTTGGGATTGAGGCAGCTCAGGAAACCACGAACGATGAGTCCTGTCGTCTGCTGACGCTGCTCTAGCACCATGGCAGACAGTCCGTGATCTGACAAGAGGATCCGTCCTAGGGAGGCAGCACTGGGATCAGTAATTGGCTTCCTGGGAAACTACAGCTGTCGGAGAGGATGTAAAAAGAGGCGCGCACGCGCCGGGATATTGCTACAGTCTTGCCAAGCTGGTGGATCCACCTGGAGGAGGGTTTTGCCACCGATCTTGGTTTTTCACCCGGTTTGGTAATGTTGGCTTTGGGGAAAATTTCTGCTGACTCACCCGCCCCTGGACACCTTTTGCAAAGCCCAGCCGACCAGTGAAGAGACCCAACGGCGCCTTCTCCCCACCGCGGGTCCCCTCTGGCAGGCCCCGACACCATCCTGCGCCCAACTCCATCCCGTGGGGCACCTGCAGCCCCCCGCCCCGGGGAGTCCCCCACAGTGACCCCCGCGCCCGGGGCGGGGGTGAGTGTGCCCGAACCTCCTAGCACGGCCGGCGCCCGGCAAGATTTTACCCTGTCTGCCGCCGGGGCCCCAGCGCCGCCCCCCCCCGGCCCTGCCGCCCCGCTCGCCCGCCCCAGGCCGCGCAGGATGGGGGCGGCGCTGGTGCGGCGCGGGGGCTGCCTGCTGCTCTGGCTGGCCCTGCTGCTGGGCTGCTGGGCTGAGCTGGGCAGCGGGCTGGAGTTCCCGGGGGCGGAGGGCCAGTGGACCCGCTTCCCCAAGTGGAACGCCTGCTGCGAGAGCGAGATGAGCTTCAACATGAAGACACGCAGCTCCAGCGGGCTGGTGCTCTACTTCGACGACGAGGGCTTCTGCGACTTCCTGGAGCTCATCCTCACCCAGGGTGGGCGGCTGCAGCTCAGCTTCTCCATCTTCTGCGCTGAGCCCGCCACCCTGCTCTCCGACACGGCGGTCAATGACAACCTCTGGCATGCTGTCGTCATCCGCCGCCACTTCAAGAACACGACGCTGATCATTGACCGGGCCGAGGCCAAGTGGGTGGAGGTGAAGTCAAAGCGGCGGGACATGACTGTCTTCAGTGGCCTCTTCTTAGGGGGGCTCCCGCCGGAGCTGCGGTCGGCGACGCTAAAGCTGACGCTCTCCTCTGTCAAGGACCGGGAGCCCTTCAAGGGCTGGATAACGGATGTCCGGGTCAACTACACGCAGGCGTCGCCGGTGGAGAGCCAGGAGGTGCGGCTGGATGATGAGCAGAGCCGCCTGTGTGCCCGGGAGGACGTCTGCCTCAACGGGGGTGTCTGCTCAGTGCTGAACGACCAGGCCGTCTGCGACTGCTCCCAAACGGGCTTTCGGGGGAAGGACTGCAGTGAAGGTAAGGTGCTCTTTCAGCTCGCCCCACCACCCCTCTCCCCATCACTCCATGGAGGGGACGGGTAGGAGGCCAGGCCTGCATGGAGTTTCATCTGTACGAGTGGATCTCCCTCCCTCCCCTCCCTCTCCGCCGTGTCCCTGGCTTCCCTCTTCCCTGCCTTCCCCTCCCTGCCCTCCACGTGTCTCTGTGGCCAACCATGGTGCCATCACTCTTCTGTTCGCTGCGAGGCTGGGCGAGAGGAGGAAGAGGAGGAGGATGTTACTTGGGCGTCTTCTAGAGGCGGGATGTGATTTGGGGTTGTCCCAGCCAGAGGAAAGATGGGTCCTGGGTACCGGGTGTCACCGGGGTGAGAGGGGTGGCCGGCATCATGCTTGGCTGGAGTTGAGGGAGGGGATGAGCACACTTGTCATAAGCAGCTGGTGGCAATTAATTTTGGGAGCAGGGAAAGTGACACTGGGGAGAATTTTACTGGATTCATTGTAAAGAAAACCTGGGTTTATTTTGGTAGAGTAGGCGAGACCCAGAGTCCACTTTGTATTTGGTATTTGCCTCTGCTATGTCATTGAAATAAAATCAGTGATTTATTTGTGAATTCCTTAAATTGTTGCTGGGGAGGAGAGGGATTAAACAGAGGATTATGTTTTTGCACAAATGTGAACGGTGCTGCTTTGCAATGTATTTAGCAATTCACCATGCCAGTTAGACGGGGAGAATATAAAAGGACAGGGGGGAAGTACATACTCCAAGATCACAAAATTACTGAATAGTTTTACCAAGGAAGAGGGAGCTTAGAAAAACAACAGTTTCCTGAATCCCATGTACAAATAAATCACTGCGTAAAATATGATTCATATTCAGTGCCCATTGTTTTTGGCAAATGGAAGGAGTGTGAACATTTACTTTGCAGATGCATGTAGGACTTTTTTTTTTTTTTTTAATTATTATTTTGCTAGTAAGTGTACCATTGCTTGCAGCTCCTTAAGCACAGAAATTGTTTTGTGTACCTAGAACAGGATGTAAAGGTATACGAGTGAAATAAGAGCAAAGGTATCAAAGGAAAATATAATCTTCATGTCGAAATTGGAGAGCAAAGACCTAAGTTTAAAATATAAAAGGCAAATATAAATAAGATGATATCGAGGCCAAATTAAGATCTTCACTGAGTGGCTGCATGACATTTATGGCTGAATAATTTGCCTTTAGCATTTCTATCAGATTTCACTCATTATAAGAAAGAAAACATCATTTGTGACTGTGCTTTATTATGTAACACCTCCTGTCCTTAGTGTCAATACTCCAAACACTACAGTCATTCTGCATCCTGTTTACTTTATCAGCTGTTTATCTCTCATCTACCATTCATTAAAAAAAAAAAAAAATTCAAACTCTAATAACATATTAAAATAGTTTTTAATAAGAGCGAACAATAGTTTCAGAAAATAAGGCGTTTGTATTTTCAATAGCACACGGTCCCAGAAACTGTAAAATTAAATATCTTTTCTATTAGTTAAGATCATATAAATGGATTTAGTATTTGAATGTACATTTTTATATGTGGAACTACATAATATATAAGTGTTTATAAAATATTGAGTTGTCTTAGCATCTTTGGGTCAGGCCCTATTATGAACCAAAAAGAAAATTATGAGGTGTAGTAGCTTGGCTAAAGCAACAATGGTTATGTATATATTATTATACATCTATATGCCCTTTACATTAAAACATAATTTATTTGAAGTTATTTTGAACATGTGATATTTGTATGAAAAAGTTCATATAATTGTATGTAATATCAGTCAGAGAAAATCATATCTTCACATAATAATAAGTTCAATAGCTATTTTTAAGGAACATTTTTATGTTTAGATCAAATGTTATTGAAATATACATATAAGTTTATATGCATTAAAAAATACATAGAACTCATAAGAAGGTGACACAAAATAATATTTAGAATCCCCCGATTTTAGGGTAAAATGCTGGTCAAACACTGGTGGTTTTACAATTGACCTCAGTGGGATCAAGATTCCACTCATGTGTCCTTTGAACACTAAGAAGCCTTATAAAATAATAGCAACACTTATAATTTTGGCATACACTCTCAACAAAGGAACATAAAATATTCAGATTCTGACTTCATTTGAAACAGGAGGCAACATTTCCACAGATAGCAATATAAATGGAACTAGTCCTACAGTTTATATCTGTTGATTGAGAAAAGATAGTAACTGAAGTTCCCATCAGTCAGGTTTTGATGAAAGGATTAGTAGCTACTCGTATGTGCTATCAAAGATCTTGAACTATTTTATACATGATGTAATATTCTAAGAAATAGAAAAGGCAGAAGGACAAGTAAAACTGTTATGTCTGCCAAGAAGGAAACCCTGGCTGTTGTTGTTTAGTTCTTTATAGCCTACACAGAAATCATGCTGTTGAATTTTGATCTTTTGTTCCTGGATTGTGTGAATTTCCTAAAATTACCCTTAGTAAGACGTTGCCATTGCTGAAGGATGGAGGATCGTCTCAGACTGCAACAATCTGGAGGGGTCTTTTGAGTTCTCACTCTTTCTGATGTTTTGTTTTTTGACTAAAAATGGTTTAGATGGGGAAAAAACATGTCCTCGTTGAAACCTTTGCTTCAAAGGTGAAAGTTGGTCATTAAATTCTATATTCCTTGGAATTTTTTTTATAATTGTGTGTGTGTGTGTGTGTGCGTGCTTCTGCCTCTCTTCAGGCTGGTAAGACAGAGAGTCCCACAGTATAATGAGGACATTAGGAATCAATAACAATAATGACAACAACAGCAAAGAAAATCTTTCCAAAATTTTCTATCCTGACTTGTACATTTGAGAGATTAGGAATAACTGATTTAGAGTCAAAGTTTCAAGCATTAGGATACAATTTTTAAAAGAATTTAAGTTATTTTCAGGAAAAAAAAAAATCTGGTGGATTTTTTTTCAGATTTTCATCTTTGAAAATCTCATTAATTTTTCCTGAAGTAAAATTTTCTTATAAGAATGAAATTTAACCAATTTTATTTGTTTTGGAAAACCCATAGCAATATAAGTTATTCCCAGTAGACTTAACTGTTCTTGTACCTGTCTAAATCAGGAATAGCTTCATTTATATTATTTGAACTACAGCAGAGTAAGAACAGAATAAGCTAGGAAAGAATCAGATTTATTGCATTTAGTCATGCCCTTTGTTCGAACAGGATCTAAACTCTCTTCAATGGGAGCTTTGGCATGAATCACAGAAAAAGGGCTGGAGTTTTGCCTGAGTATCAGGGGTGTGCAGTCCACAGCACAGAAAAATATGATGTGTAGCAGTTCTGTTGTTGATGAGTCCGTGTGCTTATGAGTAAAGACAGTACAAGAGGCTTCTAAGAGAGAAAATAAAATCTCTATTTAGCACAGAAACAGGCAAGGGAATATTATTTCACATAATAATAGTGACTCAGTAGAAGGAAAAATACACAAAATTATGATAAATTGTTAGGAATAAGACTAGCATTAAAATAAAACCTGATTGCCATATCAATTTTCTGATAAATTTTGACATACATCACAATCTTCTATTCAGTGAAAATTATATTATTCCCTGAAATGACTCAAATTGGTATGGCTTGATTCTCTGATAGGGAGAGCTGTTCATTAAAAAGACTGGTCTTTAAAATCAGATTTGTAGTGAATTAAGTCAGGGTCCTAGAAGGTAGGGACAATACATGATTCGTATCAGTGAGCCTCCATATGCCTCTTCTCATTTTGCTTCTTATGTTAAAATTTCAGAACAAAAAACCTATTTTAAATATTAAATTAATAAAATAGTGACCCTCTGGCTTTAGACAAATATATATATATATATGTGTATATAATTTTCCTTTCATCCTTATTTATACAAAAATAACCTTGCCCAGTATCCTGTCTGAGAAAACAGGCAGATATATCTGAAGGAGGAAATAAAAAGCACATAACAAACTTTGATTTGGGAAAAGATTCTCACTGACCTTAGCTTCGTGCCACTCCCTGCCCTTCTGTTTTTCTATATCTGTAACTGCTTGAAAAAATCGCATACAGGATAATTTACCTTTTTAAAATATAGCTTGCCTACTTACCTCAATATTAGCATGTTATAGAGACAATTACTCTGTGAATTCAAAGTATTCCTGTTTAGAACATGTTTTATTTTAACTGTTGTACTGAGTTTCTGTTTTGTGAGAAAAATGAGGACTGTTCATGCAGCTGTTCACTGTAAGAGATATTCTTCCTTGTCAGTTATTCAGAAGTTGATGCCAGCTATGGTTTGAACTGTGAAAGTGATTTTTTAAGGAAGTGAATTACAGATGTCTCAGGCTAGCCAGCATTTAGATTTGTTTGTTTGGGTTCTGAATACATTACATCTATCTTTGTTGTGCGTATTTGCTTCTTTGTATTAACTTCTTAAAAACTCATCCAATATTTATAACTTCTAAAAATTTTTCATCTTTTAATTAATTTAATTCTCTTATGCCTTGAATAAAACATATAAGCATATTTTGGCATTAATTATCTTTTGCAAGATACATGTTTGAGTGCAAAGATACACTGTTGAACTCTTTGGTTACAGTTGATCTTAACTGAGTAGCCACCATGTCTTTATCCTTCTTGAACAGTTAGGTAAAGATACTTTGGCTAGTAAATACTGTGAGCAAGTTTCCTTTTGATTTACAGTTCAGAATCTTTATCTAAAGTATGCGTCTCCGTTACATGATCTGTATTTCTTCTGCATGCTGAAGTTCTTGTCAGTGCCGATGGCCAGGAGGAGGAGGGGTAGATAACCACAAGAGACTACACTAAGGCTCTGTTATTTTTACCGATTTGATTAATCTAATAATAAATGCTTTAATTTAATGTTATGACTTTTTAGTCAGGGTAGGATCTTGAGTGCAGATAGTCAAATAATCCCAAAGTCTTTCGTAACTGTGTTAAATCTGTGCCCTCTGCATTTAGTCATATGAAAACAGAATCCTTATGTTGGTTTAAAGCAGAATTTTGCATTATTTTCCTAATGCAATTTGATATATTATTTTATTTGCCAGGATGCAGCATTATAGGATGTAGATATCAATATCTGCCTCGTGTAAAAATCACAGAAATTTAAATACTGTGTCACTGGTAATTAGGAATTGGCAGTCTGTTTTAAATTATCTTCTAAGAAGTCTACTTGTTGAATATTGCTAATCCTTTCAAAATGCTGATATTGAAATACTTCCAAGAGACCACTTATGCATATAGCATACATCTTAGTACTCCAGATCTATAATATTTTATATAGTGAGGTTGTTGCTTCCCTTTGTACCTAGCTGAGATGCAGGGTCCATGTTAATTTTAAGTCTATATTGCAAATTATAGAATGCTAATACACTAGAAGAATTTTACATCTAGCATCATAGGACCTTGTGTCAGATTGGTCATATTCATTTAGAATTTCAAAATTATATAATAAAACTGTCTATATTTTAATGTAATTACACTACAAGGCTTACAGGCATTTTGGACCGAATGTACTTGGTCTTTTTTCTTAGCGGCAGGTTGGCTCCCTAGGAGTCTTTTAACAGTAGATGCTAGCCAAGGAGTTGTGGGAAAACATTTGGATTACAGAACATATAATTTTATTCCATCATCACTACTGAGCTGATGGATAGGAATGGGGAAACAGGCTGGCAAGTAAAACCAGTTCCTGATAGAAGTAGCTTCACATAGAGGCTAATGTTAACATATGCGGCTTTGAGGTTTTATGCTTCTTTTCATAAACATATCAAAATTGGTTAGTAATTTCAAAGAAAAAGGTCCATCCAGCTCTCTTGTTGTAATTAATACAATGTTTTGTCTTCCAGAAAGCTTGGTGTTCCTTTCAGAAGTCATACCACCTTCTTGAAAAATACTTTGTCTAGTTTACTGTGCTGTAGTTGAAAATTGTCTACCTTCATAAACACATGATTTTACAGAATAGTGAAAGGCATTCTGAGGTGTTGTGCACCATGTTGTACCTGAGGAATAAATTGTAAAGACCAAAGTATATTTCTTTAAAGGAATGGTTTGAAAGAATGTAACAAACATATCTTTTAACTATGTTGTCATACATAGAATTGACTAGCAAAGTCAGGGTACGTAATACTTTGATGTCTTTATTTAGTTCTACACTGACCAGGCATCATATTTTAATCCTTTACAAAATAATTTAGGTTTTTCCCACAAAGATTTGCACTTCTCGAATGAAACTTTCTCCTTCTGTACTGTGGTGATGGTATCTGAGAGTATCACAAGCACTTTACCAGCCTGGATTATACTGTCATATATGCAGAACTCAGTCTTTCAGCTCAGGTTCTCTTCTGCCAAGCTAAAAAGTAGTTGCATGAGGTGGGTTCATGCTAATATCTAGCCATTCTCTTGGGTCTCAGTCTAATCAGTAGAACCAATGAATTCTTTAATGCACAAAATACCTGCAGTAACTAATGAGCCAAGTAAGAAAAAGCACATGATTTTGATACTACATTGCTTTCTCAGCGACACTAGCCAATTCATACCACTTCTCCAGTTTGGTTTATCCATCTGTAAAGTTAAACTAATGACACTCCGTACAGGATTTTTGGTAGGATTTTCTTCCTGGCCATCAAGTACTTGAAGGATCAGAATTTCTATTAGCGTTCTAGTAGGGGAAATCAAGACTCAAAGCTCCGTTTACTGTAGTGCAACCTCTTTAGTCTACAGGACTGATACTTATCAGCTGGCTTTGAAGTTGCCACCATTCCTACTCCTACTGCCTATCTATCCATAGCTGAGTGTTCAGAATAATGTGCTTTTCTTGTTGTGCACAGCTGGTCTCATTACATGCTTTCTATTAGTCTGGCTAGATATTGGAAATGATGTAACTTGTCAACAGCCAACCACTTTTCCATTGACAGTTCAGCTCTTCTCTTGGTCATAACAGTTCTCATCCTTTGCAATGTTACAACACCTGTACAAAACTTGTCCTTATTACTATAAAAGGATATATAATTTAATGTCTGAGCATAGTGGAGAACTCTGACTTTCAATCAGTGATCATATAGTTTTTGAAAAGTTTCATTTTCTTTCATTTTCACTGAGAAATTTGGGGTTGAAAGTGGGAGGTAGCCTCAGTCAAGCCTTGTTTGAACTTGCAAGGAAGTAAGAGACAGAGGTATGCTGGCACCGTCGTGTAAGAATAGAATTGTACGATAGGATTTTGGATTCCTTTAATTCTATGGAGTTGTTTATGAACCTAGAACTGTTTAAATAGGTCCTAATAAGCAGAAAATTTGGCGCCTTTGAGATAGCTGAAGAAAAACAGCTTCTGTTTTCATTTTCCTTTGGAATCAATTTGAAGTCCCATTGACTCAAGTTTAAAATTAGGGCAAACCTAATAACCTGCTGATTTTGAACTTATTATTCAAGTGGGAATATGAAAACAGAGAAGATCTAGGGCAAATTAAATAACCTGCTGATTCTGACTGTAGTATTCATCTGGGAATATCTATAGAGAAAATAATTTTAATAAATTTGGATATTTATTACCATCATCATCATCATTATAATTATTCATTAATTTAATACATGCTTATGAACCATGCTGTAAGAGTAAAGTTATATGACTAAATTTGTTTCACATTTAAGGGACTTTGTAATTTGTGAAAAAATCTGTTTTATGAAAAAAGCAGGCAGTGTATCCTGTAGAATCGCTTCTGTGGTTGCGACTACAAACTGTGAAACAGTATATTTTCCCTGTGTAAGTGTTAGTACCAACAATGCTATGTAGGTGTGCAAGTTGCATATTGCTTTTAGCCTGTGGCACAATGCACAAGGTTTTGAAATGAAAAGGTTTGACTTTTAGGTGATTTTGCCTAGAGAAAGGACTTTGTGTTGCTTAAAGGCAGAGAAACTAGACTGATTCTTTCCACAGTAATGTCTTTGTAATTAAGAGAACGTGTACAGATCAGAGAGGTCACTAACATCACACTATGTAGCTGGAGATGTATGTCACAGTTCCGAAGTTTCAGAACTGCATCTTAATTTTTGATAATGACCATGTTGATCTTCTTTCTCTTCTATCTTTATCGCGTTAACAAAAGATTTTAAAAAATGACACTTCTGTCAAATGAGGTATTTCCATTAAGACTCCTTGAGAAAGATTACATGTATACATTTTAAATTATATGTACTTTCTTTTTAAGAAGTGTGTAGAAAATCAAAGAATTAGTGAGAATACATGGGGTGAAGATCTGTATCTCAATATTGTAATTTTCTTTAGAAGCTTATCCTGACTCTTCTTTGTTCCCAAAGGTGACAACAGAAATGTTAGCACGCACATATCAGCATTTGTACAATGAGTGTCTAGGGGACAACTATGATAAATAGCTGTAGGATGAATTATTGTCTTGTGTTGCAAAGATAATAATATTAAAAAATGTAAGAATTGGGCCCTAATGATAGCAAAAAAACCCCCCAACCCAAACCAAAACCTACCAACTCTACAACCCCCTTATTAAAAATGTTATCTTTCCTGATTCTGAATCATACAGTAGTGATAAAAGTGGTCTAGAAGTTTGGATTCTGCTGGTTATTATGCAGCGACAAGCTTGCATTTAACATTTGTAAAATAATTTTTACATTTTACATTTGTAAAATCAGACTCTTAACCTGGAAGGTTCAGGGACAAGAGGTGGACAGGCTAGTGAGACACTGCATCTCCTTCCCCGGCTACACACACTGCTACATCTAAGCGCCATGAATTTCAGGTGAGTGTCTGTAATGGGGCAGACAGATGCTTTGCATGACAACATCCCCTAGAACAGCAGGGGAATTTCTTCAGGAAGTTTCCAGGAATGTTAGTGCTGACAGACAGATTACTAGTTTTAATTGAGTTTGCTTTCCTTCTCATATTTCCTCATCAGAGGAGAGATAGGTGAAAATGGAAGTTATAAAGCGATAGCTGTAAGTATGTCACTTAATTTTTAAGACTATCATGGAGTGATATGAGAAAGATTTGTAAATAGATTTTCTAAGAACTGATTAATGCTGTCCTGCTACATCCTTCTCAGATGAATGTGGCTGAACTTCCCAGGAGCCAATTCTTTGTGGAGTTTGTTTTCTGTGACATTTACTGCATAAAAATAATTTCTGTAATACTATTACATTGCAAAGAACATTGGGGGTTTTTTTAGAACATACAGTTTTTCAGACATAAATTGTGTGCTTGTCTTTCAACATTAGACAAAGTATTTGTCTGGTTTGGTTAAGCATTTACTGAAGAATTCTGAATATAGATTTCATGTTCTTACATAAAACATTCCTGACTTAAGTGTTATGAGGAAAACATCAGAATTTTCCCACTAGTTCAGCATAAAGAAAATATGATTTGAATATATTTCCTTGTTGACCCAAAACTCCATTAGTTTTCCATGAACATTGTATCAATTGTGGTAGTTTTCAGGAATTTCTGTGGGTTTTCTCACTGTTCTTGGTCCCAGGTATTTGGAGGAGCAGCTAGGATGAAAGTTAGTTACACATCCTTTAACTTGTGCTTTTTCCTCTATGTCAGTTTAACAACTGAGTCTGGCATTATAATAAGTTGTGCACTTAAGCAGTACAGCACAGTTTTTATTTGTGTTTTCCACATTACAAATTTTGAAACTCAAAATTTAAACAAGTCAAACATCAGATTCGAAGTTCTGAGAAAAATATTTTCGCACTGTTTCTTATTCAGGTTTTTGTAACAAAGTTTCAATGACAGAAGAAAGTTAATCTAACAGAAGTTTTGTCCTGTTATTCTTGCAAATCCACTGACAGCTACATTTTTAATATTTGAAAAATTGTTAAAATTCAGAGCTTTTATCTATTCTCTTAATATTGGCTGGATCCATTCTCTTGTTTTAAATATCATTGCAGTCTTTAAGTAAGTAGGGTCTTCCTTGCATATTATAAATACCTACATCATCCAAGTTTGTAAAGGGACTGATTAAACAAATCTCTGCTATTCAGTCACATATTACCCAATGTGATACTTGAGTCATACTAGTGGATTTTGTAAATCTTAAACAATGGAAGCATGCACAGTAATGCAAGTGAATAAAATTTCCTTCCAAATTCTCCTCTATTAAAAAACCAGAAGCTTATCTGGAAGTGGAAAAATAGCAATCTAAGTTGATGGCACCATGGGAATTCAGAAACAAAGCTACCTTCAATGAGTGGTGGCTTTCATCTTTTTTGTTGCTAGTGTTTAAAGGTGGAACTTGTCTCTCCATTTATTCACATTTGTATTGAAAAATAGCAAAAATCAGTTAGTGACGCTGTAATTCTTGTGACAGAGATATACTTAACTCAGAAAGCATGCCTCTGAAAACTTAGTAACATTTAGTTATTTGATATTGTACTTTAATATGGGCTCATTAACCTTGGATCTCCTAAATATATAAAGTGAACTGGGTATAGGTTTAGTGTTACTCAACATTGCTCTTCCTTAGCTTCCTCATCAGAAATTTGAAAAATAGTACATAATTATGTCTTGGAAACTTGGTCCTTGCCCAGTCTGAGCCCTCAGTGACTTAAGAGAATCATAGAATTGTCTAGGTTGGAAAGGACCTTGAAGATCACCCAGTCCAACCATTAACCTAACACTGACAGTTCCCAACTACACCAGATCCCTCAGCTCTATGTCGACCCGGCTCTTAAACACCTCCAGGGATGGGGACTCCACCACCTCCCTGGGCAGCCCATTCCAATGCCCAACAACCCCTTCTGGAAAGAAATGCTTCCTAATATCCAGTCTGAACCTTCCCTGGTGCAATTTGAGGCCATTCCCTCTTGTCCTATCGCTTGTTACTTGGTTAAAAAGACTCATCCCCAGCTCTCTGCTTTCAGGTAGCTGTAGAGGGCGATGAGGTCGCCCCTCAGCCTCCTCTTCTCCAGACTAAACACCCCCAGTTCCTCAGCTGCTCCTCATACGACCTGTGCACCAGACCCTGCACCAGCTTCGTTGCCCTTCTCTGGACACGCTCGAGTCATTCAATGTCCTTTTTGGAGTGAGGGGCCCAAAACTGAATACAGGAATCGAGGTCCGGCCTCGCCAGTGCCAAGTACAGGGGTGAGATCCCTTCCCTGTCCCTGCTGACCACGCTATTGCTGACACAAGCCAGGATGCCATTGGCCTTCTTGGCCACCTGGGCACACTGCTGGCTCCTGTTAAGCCGGCTGTCAATCAACACCCCAGGTCCCTCTCTGACTGGCAGCTCTCCAGCCACTCCTCCCCAAGCCTGTAGCACGGCTGGGGGTTGCTATGGCCAAAGTGCAGAACCCAGGACTTAAACTAAGCTTTCAATCATTCAAGAATGTAGAAAGAGGTACTAAGGAAAGTAACTAAAAGAATTGGAAGAGAAAAATGTCTTTAGAAATAATACATATTGTTCTGGACAATATGTCTAAAATACTTTGCTTTTGCAGGTTTGTCACATTCTGTAGAATCTCCATCAATTGATGAAGTAAAATAATATGTCCTGGTATTCCTTTCATGTCTGTGTAAATCAGGATTGATGCATCTTAAAGCTAATACATTAAGTCATTATAAAATAAGGGTAAGATCAGAATCCGGTCCTCTGGCATATAAAAAAAAAAAAAAAAAATCTTTCAAGTATATTAATATTAAAACACCCCAAAATCTTAAGAAACTAAGAGGCTTACTCTTGCCCACTACTATGTAATATTACTTTGTGATCTTTATAGAAGTTTCCTTTGTCATTAAAATGCATAGAAACATTTTGTCAGCACAAAATTGACTGGTGAGAATCTTTGCTTGCTTGTTTCGCGTACCTGTATGGTAACAATAATTACTTATTCCACTCTGTACTTTTTCTGTATTTGTAGAGGTATAATAAGAACTTGCAATGTGATTTTTTTTTTCCCTTATAAAGTAATGAATTAATGACTAAAAAAAATTTTCATACTTTAACCTGACTTCCCACCCCCATTACTGAGATGACGTATCCTGTATTGAAATGCTTCCCTTTGGAAAATAGACTGTCATGAATTTTTTTCATCTACATGTTTGAATCAACCTTCACACCCCTTTTGTTGTTCTTTGATACCCATTTAGTGCACAGGTTTTTAAAGCATAGCTCAGTATGGCCAGTTTGTTGCTTCTCTAATCAGCCTAAGTCATCAGCGTCAGTCTAACATGTATGAACATACTGCACTCAAAATCTGTGCTCTGAGAATATTATTAAGTTTATAAGACAAAGCACTCACAAGCTATGAACTGTCAGGACAAAAGATAGTGTGCAATTTAAATTTCCTCTGTTTCTGGGTATCCATTATGAAGTAGTCTTTAATTACATGATCATATACCACTTTTTCCTCAAGGTTTCTGACTCTTTCAGTGCATAGTCTGGATAATAAGTTCTTCAATATTTTGTTTTCTCCTTGCTGTTCAGTGTGTAGCCCTGAGCTTTATTTATCATCCATATTTAAGTCAGTTCTGTAGAGAAATTATTAATTTTTCCCTGGGCTTTTCTAAGGTTTTCATAACTACACAATCTGAGCTGGTATGCAAATATTAAGAGTTACACAGTGCCCATGTAAGATGACGGATGCTGTTATCCCAGTCGTAGAGGAAAACTGAGGCAAGAGACTGCACGTAAAAACATTCACTAAGGCTGACTGCACAATCTGAAGTTTTTCTGAGTACTTCTCATATAACGCTACAGACTTTAAGCATCCACTATAACTTCAAAGCACAGTTTGCACTGACTTCGGACACAGCTTTGAGTGATCAGCACTGCATATTCTGGGATATCCAGCAAGGCACGCTGCCCGAAGATGCAATTGTCCAGAACAGCATAAGGAATGACCACCCAGGAGATGCCTGGCTTTAAAAACCTGACCAAAATCACATGGGATTTTTAGGAGAGAAGGGGGTAGAACGTATTTCTGCAAGGCAGCATTCACCTCTCCTTGGTATGCAGTACACTCCACTCCCGTTTAGCAAAGACTCTTGAATTTCAGGGGCAGGTGTACTGCTCATTGGCACAACAGTTTTCTTCATTACTCAGTCATTACATTGCTAAGAATAGACCTGTGTACAGAACAAGTAAAGGAGGCTCTGGAGACAATCGCGTTAAACTGTGTAATTAAAGGCTATATCATAACGTATATGAATAAAGTGGATGGATCTAAGTTATGTAAGAACCCTTATGTCTCAGAGCTGCTATTTTTGACTCTGCAACCTAAAGAACATTCTTTTAAGGTAGTAAAATAGTGTGTACAATTTTTTATAGGTTTTTAAAACTCTACTTCCACTCAGACATCCCAGCCCTAGCCATAGTGTTTTCTGCACTTTAATGAGGAAGCACCTTTTCCACAGGGCCCATTCCCAGCAGGGAAGTTGCTAATGGACTGACACTTTTCCAGCTCCAAGGACCTAGCACAGACTACAGTTTCCAGTGACTGGGAAGACCTGCTGAGGCTGGTTAAAGTATGCAAACACAGTCCAAACAGTCTTTCAGGAATTTCCTGATAAAATCCAAACATCTCCACTAACATTATACAAACATACTTTTGAGCAAGTTTGCAACTTGAACAGATTCTGGTGTGTTTTCAAAGGATTGGCAAAAGGCTTAACCCCAAAAGTAAAGTTACTCCTGCCCAAATCGGATTTATATTTCTGTTCGAAAATAAGACTGAAGTCAAAAGGAATCAGAATGGAAATGAAACTTACTTTGAGTTCCCTTGGGGAGATACTACTGCTAACATAAATGTCAGGTTTTCAGTTGAGATTTTTTTTTTTTGTGACTAAATCAAATATACTTTTATGATGGAAAAAAGAAGACTTCCTTACTATACTGGGTCACTCTCTATTTTCTTTAATTGCTGTGATCGGTCTTCCTCTGTAGTAAGCGTGTCTTTTAAAGAAACAAAAAAAAAATACTTACACAAAATTGTTTCAGTACATTTCAGAACCATTTTTCCAAGGAATTAACTGAGTTTTTGAAATAAAATATAAACACTGTATTGACACATCTGTTTGTTCTGTATTGCCATTAAAAAACTTTGCCAAAAAATATTTCTTAAAATCTTCCTGTAAAAGTTTTAATAGTATAGCCATAATACAGTGTTACATACGCAAGAGCCATAAATGCAGGGTTAATCTTTGACCTGACCAGCCAATATTTTAAAAATACTTTTGTCTTTATAAGAGCCATATTTATTAATGCCCCAGAACTTTGAACACATCTTTATTATTTTTCTCCTTATTTAAAGATTGTTACTTTTTCTATTTACAGAACTATCTGCTTGCTCTTTCTTTGTGTTTTAAAAAATTAGGAAGATTAAATATATTTTCCCTTTTCCTTTCCATGATTTATATTATGTCCACTATGCCATTCTGTTTACTCTTTTGACGGTGAAGCATACAAATAAAAAGCTGTTAGGACAGGAGCTCAAGACAGAGTAAATCACAGTCGAATTCCCGATAAGTTTCTTTATGATTGGTTAATTCACAGATGGTCCCACTGTATTTGGTTGGATTATTTGTATGAATAATTTTATCCCCTTTATCCCCAATATAAATTAATGTATATACAAATATTTGTCAGATAACAATACTTATTTTAATAATACAATATTATTTACAAGCATATGATTATCCTATATGTTACCTTTTTCGTATTTAATCACCTAGGAGACATTTTCAGCAACATTAAACTTTATTACTTCCACTGATTTAAATGTGACTATGTGTGTTAGAATGAATAGAAAATAAAGGCTTTTAAAAGAAAAAAGTTCAATAGTAAAAAAAAAAAAGATTTAAAATCATGTCTTAAGCATGATCAGATACAAGCTGAACTGCAGAACTGCAGACAACCGATTCAAGTATATACCTAAATTTTTAAACAACTATTCACATTTTTATGTATTATAAGTGTTGTGCCTTTTATGTAATCTTATTAGATTCATCTTTAGAAATGCCTTTTTTTATGAATGAGTTTAGATTCAGATATCTGTATGCATATAAATTTTGTTCAAGCTCAATGTATGTGTCTTTTACCACCTCTTTGTTGCATTTTCTGTAAAAGAATTGCAGTGCTATTTTTTTAGGAAAGCTTAAGTTCTGCGGGGAAATAGTACCAGTCAGAAATCCAAGTCCTATGTAACATCCCTAAAGGCTGTTTTTCTCCAAGCAGTGAAGGGAGTATAATTTAATGCACTCTGATTTTACTGTCATTTAAAATATGTCCCTGGCTCAGCAGTAATCCTCTGCAAACTTTTTTTCTTTTGACATATAGATGATAGTATACAGAGTGAAGCAAAAGTTTGCTAGCCTAATGAGGCTGTAGGATATCTAGTTAAGTGTAGTGACACTCTGTTCATAATTTAATCTATTACCTACACTTGCCAGACTTCTCAATACCAGCTTCTCTGATTATTTACTACATTCATGCATTTCATAAAGTTACTAAAAACTCTTCTCAATTTAATAAAATTCTAGAAAACAACTTGTCCTAAATGAAACTTTAGGAAGCCTCCTAAATTAAAAAAAGAGTAAAAAAGAAAAAAAAAAGTATTTTTTAAAAATACTTCTCTTATTAACCAGAGGCATATTTATTTTATAGTTGTTAATGTGCCCTCTCTGGGATTTATATCAGTAAGATGAAAAATAGGTAGTTTTCAGTATTTTTAAAACTGATGCACTTATTTTATGCCAGGAATTTTCGTTTACTTGTAAAACAGCAAATGAAGCTGACTACTAAGTGAAACAGTGTAGCCACTGCACCTAAGATTACTTCTCACTCAGATGTGCCCCCTTACAGATGGGGAATTATGCTGCAGGTTGCTCCTGCCACAGTGGTTTGGGTAAAGAGGAATAATTTTCTTGAGAGGACCTTGCTAAATCCAGACCATTTGGAATGAGTAGTTCCTCAGGCAGTTATGCCAGTTGATCCGAAGGGGCAAATAGAAAGCAATTTTCTGATTGTGAACATGCAGTAACATAACGGGAGCCAAGGTCTTTGCCTGCTCTGCTACAAGAGAAGTTCCCATGTGACTTGTGCTTACATCTTTTTGAATTTTTGTCTATATAGCTGTGATTAATTCCTGCAAGCATTATTGATCATCAGTGTTCTGACCAGAAAAATTATTTGAGGAATTTATGTGAAACATTAGGAAAACTTTCAGTGATTTGGAAAATATTTTCTCTGTTTTAAAGGAGTCTGTTTTCAAAGATAAGTATGGTAAAATTTGTCTCTGAATAAGCCTAGTAGCTACACTGTGCTATATCTTAATAAAAATAATGTAGTTTTTCAGCCGAGCTTGGGAACTGGACCTCCGTTTTCTGAGAGTCTGTAACATCACTTTTAAATCAAATCTTGGAAAAATTATTAATTCTGAAATTTTCATAGCTGTCAAAAATAGTTTTGAGAGTTGCTTTCTTTTTAGCTGCATTTCAAAACAGTTTTCTGATTTTATTTTTTTTTTTTAAGTATTTCAGCTAAGTTTCAATATGACTTGGTGTTTTCTCTGACCTTATGTAAAAGATAGCCTGGAAAACTGTTGCTAAAATAAGAGACTGGCAATATTGTTGAAACAAACCTTTGGTAACCAAATAAATTATATGAGGAGAAGAACACAGCAAAAATATCTGTAAAGTTATCAGATATCATAGTAGTATATCATGCTCAGCCAAGTTTCAACAAAATATTGGTTACTGAATGTGGTGTGTACTGCCTACCTATCTCTAAAGGGTGCACAAGTCTTATAATGAGTCTCATCCTACACTTCTTACTTCAGGATGTTGCCACTGTAGTTTGGTAAGAACTGTACGATACTTAATATATGGCCAGCTGCAAGTTCTCCTCTGAAATGTTCCTGGGTTTTGCAGTAGAGTTTTGATTTTTGCAGAATTTACTATGATTAATAAAAACTTATTATGAAACAGCACTTTTTTAGCTTTGGACCCAGATATTATTTCCTCTTTAAAAACTGGATCCTTCATAAATTATTACATCAGATGAATGGTAGACATCTGGAAGCATAAAAAAAGAAGAAAAAAGAAGAGATGAAGGACTGAGAAGTAATTAACTACTGGAAATGGGATTTGGAATTGCTATTTTATTTTCACAATTCTATTACAAGTTCCTTATATATCTCAAGTATTTAATATCCCTCACAGTTTTTCATCCATAAAATAAGGTTAATAATATTCACTGTCTTCTTACCATTCCCTGTTTTGTTTAGTAATGTCTGAGATTTAGAGCATATTTTGCTATATTCATACCAATACCTACTACAAGAGAAGTGGATCTTTCTTATGGCTTTAGATGTTATGTATTATATAGAATATAGTGTTGTAGTGGAGATACAAGCAGTGGAGAAAAAGTAATGAATAAATTGTAATTTAGGGTATTCCAGACTGCTTTAAGGGCAACAAAGTTCCTGGTGCACTTACACATATTTTTTAAAACATACGTTTTTCTTCGGAATAACCTGTTTGGGTGTGGTTTGTGGTTTGTTTCTCATAGTATAACATGGCAACATGATCTGTTACCAAGATTAATATATCTTTGAGTAAAATGGTGTTTAATTATAAAAGGGTCCTTAACAAATGTACCATCAAAATATTTTTAATTTTATCTGCTTTGCAAGCAAAAGCAAAGAAACTTTTTGGAAATGAACAGAAAACCTACTAAAATGCATGTAAGATTGTATTTTATTGAGATAAATGTCAGCTGATAAAAAGAATTTTCTTCTTAGGCTTACTGCACTCTAATAGTACTTGCTGATGCTATTGTATGAAGGATTTTAGAGCCTTCTGGCGGAAAGTGTTTACAAAATGTCATAGAATGTAAAGCTTTGTACTTGCAAAAAGGTGTAGGGGGGGAAACAGTGATTATCATTAATACCTCATTACATAAAGGCTATTCTGAACAATATAAACTGATTAGCTAGTAAAGAGGAGAAAAGCACCTCCCTAAGTTTCTTGCCTTTTGGTTCTTCAGCTACAAAGAATTAGCCTACAAGCATAAGATGATTTTGTTCTTCTATATTTGAATTGAAATGAAGAACTGATTTTCAGCGATGAAATAGTGGAATGATTGTCCTTTGGCAACCTTTGAAAGCAAGGGAATGTTCTTTCTGATTTCAGAAATTTTGGGATCAAGGAGTTCGGTTCTACCTCAAACTGCTTGAGCTGTCACCTTCATGGAAGTTAGTTATTGTTGTTCATAAAAACATGTATTCAAATGTGTTGCTTTTACTGTTTATAAAAGCATTTATTCAGAAATCATTTTAATCTGATCTTTATACAATGAAATAATGTTATGAAGGCCTAAAGTACATGTAGCTTAAATGACTGTAGCTATAACATTTGATGTCACAAAGTTCTCATAAGGGTATCTTTAGATAGCAGTTAGACAGTAGACTAACAAATAATTCACTTGTTTTTCTCGAACAATAGATATATGTATTGTATATAAAAGGAGGGATAGACTGGGAAATGTCCAAATGACCATTTGAAAATATATAGTTTGAACTGAACACATAGTCCAGCTACACATTGTTTACCATTTGGATAAAGTGACCAAACAGAGTGCATAACACTTGTGTCATACAAGATGATAATCTACTGAAGAATACAAAACCTACAGGAAAAAGAACTGGTTAAATATTTGTGAAAGGGAACCATAGACTGCATTGCAGCTCCTGGGTTATTCCATAGAACTGCAGGCTAGATGGTCGTGCGTAGCCACTGTTGTGCTAGCTACTTTTCATGGGTACATCTGCATAATATGTTCAGCTGAACTGTACAGCTAAGCAAGGCTAATAAATCGGATCACAAGAAAAGAGTGATTAGATAGAAACGCTGTCCAATGACACATACAAAATCCCAGAATGAGCAATCCACAGTGCTAACCCGATGTTCTCAATTTCAGTTCGATTTTCAGTAGAATGACAAGGTTTTTTGAGAGTGAAGTGCTTTGGCTAAATAAAATGTCAGCAAGTCTATGATTGCAGAAGGGAGCATGGAGAATTCAGGCCTTTAAATCTGTGAGCAAATGTACTGAACATGTAAACTCCTAATTAAAGGAAGAATTTAAGAATTAGCTATCTGTCATAAAAGTAAATGATTAATCATGAATGGAAAATACGAAAAGAAAAATAGTAAATAGTCCAGTCATTCTAAAATGTTGAACATATTACTGGAGTTTGAAATACTATATTTTTGGTTAGAAAAATGTTAAAATGTTTATTTCAGATTCACAGTCTTTTCCAACACTAATTTTGCGAAGTAGTGAGTTTGTATTTTTGAAGACCATAATATTACTCTGACCCCTCCTCTGGAACAAATAGTCTTTGTTATAATTTACACATGTACTCAAGCCTATTTTTAAATGGAAATAGCCATAAACATAATAAGATTTTATGAGCTTTCCTAGGTGCAGAGTAAATAGAGGGAGATTTTTTTCCAAAGCACAGAGTGTACTTGCTCAGCTCTCGTGATGTCTATAGCAATTTGCTGACAAACTTTCTTTTGTGTCTTTGCTTACTATACCAGCTCTGAGAAGCAGTCTGACACAATACATAGGTATTTCCTAATATTGCTAAACTCTAGCAGGATATATTAAAATATAAGATACCTTCTCTTCTATGGTCCATTTGCAGACAACATTCCATGTACATCACACTCCTTTCCTTTGTCTTTCCTTTTTATAGCTGTATATGCTGCCACTATGGGATCACTGGAGGTAGTGCACATATTTAATTAGTTTATGTTGTATCTGATACACCATTCCCGGACAATAAATAAATTGCTATTACTTTGAAATATCTACTAATCTCTGTCAAAATGTTGCTGCCCAGAAATCCGAATGTTGTATTTTTTAATCACTAAGAAGATTTTTCTGTGCCAAAAATCTGTTGCTACCTTTGTAAGTACTTCAAAGTACAAGAAGATCAGCTGTTTTCAATAATGCTCTTGGACAAGAGGCAACAGGTTCAGTTTCCTTAGAATACTATAAAACATATATTTCCTTTGGGAGGAAACATATGAAAGTAATTTTTCCTCTCTAATCTATTTTGCGAGGTACACTGTAGTGCAATTCTATTTCAGCAAATGTTAAAACAGCTTTTTTATTATTATTATTATTTTGGGAAGAAAAAGACTTGTATTTTTACTCTACTGAAATTGCTTATGAAGAAAATGTCTGGAGTATGGGAGAATGTATCAAGTTATTTCTGTGCCCTTGTCATAGAACAGTTTTTAGCAGACACTATTCATCAACAGAAATTTGGGGATATTTATGCAAAACATGACAAGATTATGTGTTTATTTAGGATTTCCTTCTGCCTCCTTTAAAAGCTTTCAGAATATATGTAGATTTGGGACTTTGAATTCTGATCAAGAGATTTTGTAAATTTCTTTAAGAATAATGCCAAATTGGTGAGTGATGTTTAAATCACAGATGTCAGCAACGAAATACATAAATCTCTGATTAGTTTATCTTGGCACAAACTGTGTCCTCCACTCAGTTCCACTGAGTAATAAATTGCACAGTGCAATTTCATTCAAGGACCAACCTGAGATAGAATAAAATCCTAAAGGTTTTATACTTACCCATTAATTGATAATAATGTACTAACCTTCAAATGTCTTAGTCCTGTAGTGCTTATATTGGGGGACTGAATTTGATTTTTTAAATTCAGCCTTCTTTAAATGTCAGTGGATGTGAGTGTCATACCCTATTTCTGCCTGGAACTGCTTTCTCTCATGAAAATACTAACAGGTTTGGTTTTATTTGCTCTAATCCCTATGCAAAGATGTTAAGGAAAATTAGGTTATTCTTGGGTGAAATATAATTTTATTGTATTTTTAGAAATGTTATATAAAAACCTTTCATGAGCTACCTGACTTAAACAGCATGACTGTCAAAACTTTCTAAGTATGCTCAGGAAAGTTTTTTTTGTTTTGTTTTGTTTTGGTTTGGTTTTGTTTTTTTCCCCTAAGTCATCTTGAGAGGTCCTGAGAGGTCACATTCCCTCTATACCTGAAGTAAGCCTGATGAACTTTTAGTTTGTGGTATATAGTGTATTTGCAGTACATTGCAAATATAAGAATTAATGGGTTTGTGGGTTCTGTACTAAATACATTTTTAGTATAAAATTTTCATTGCACTTGAATCCATGAAAATTTTGTTATTCATGTGATTTGTTTGTGGAATTGGTGGTGTGCTTTCACCCGTTCTAATGCATGAGAGCTTGACTCAGATAATGACAAAAGCAATTTGTCATCATTTTTGCCCCTCATGATCTCAAATGCATGAAAGCTATCTTAATTGTTCTTTGCATTTGTAGTACAACTTCTGGCACATATGTGTGAAACAAAGAGGGAACAAATGGAAGTTATCTAGCTTGCCGAGGGAATGTAGACACATATTTTTTATTCATCAGTATCCCACTTAGTTCTAGAGATAAGATTTAAGGTTTTTTAGTTTATTTCCACAAGAACATTGTTGATTTGGCTGCTTCATGAAAGAACATTATTTTCCTGCATTTCTGTTTTTGACAAGCCAGATTATTTTTTTGAGAATTATTTCTTGTTAATGAAATAGCAACAGACTAAGAAATTCTACAAGTCCCCATTGCATTATTAACAAAGCTTTATTAATACCCTAGCAGATACATACCTTGCATTAGCAGCTCCATTACAATTTTCTGCAAAAAAAATACTTCTCAAGCTAAGGATTCAGATCCATTTACAGAGAAAGTGTATTCAGAAGTAAAATTTCATATGAAAGAGTTACAAACTATACATAATAAAGAACATTAAAAGGAGAATTCTTATATATATGAAATTGAAACAAGCACTTTACTTCGTGAAGGATTTCTCAGTGAATATGATATATTCGTGCTATGAAAAGACAAAAATTGATATAAGCAGTTGTATGAAAAAAACAAAGTACCTCTTCTTGTTATGGAGATACACCAGACTTCTGAGTGACAAAGTAAAGGAGATTTTTTAAGTTCATTGATTAAAGGACAGTATAGAAGACAAAGGGGGAAATCTACCACTCAGGTGTGCTCTTCAAAGCAGCAAAACAGCATTCATGCTTCTGTAAGAAATGAGATTGCTGGAAATACACTAAAAGAGCTCTCCAAGGGGTAAGACCTTCAAACTGGCCATTTTGATGAGTAGCCATTCCTGACGAAATTATCAAACAAACTAACCATATGGCCAGTCTGGAGTATGTGAAAAAAGTAGTAGTAAAGCAGCAGGATGCAGTTGGACTATATATTGTTACACTCAGAACAGGTGCTTCCACATTACCATTATGTAGTGACCCAGAACTAGTAATTGACAGCAATGCTAAAGTCAGAATTTGATAACAGCACTGAATTTATCTTGTCTTGGAAAGGCTGAGCTATAGGGTAAATTTTTCTTAAAGGATTTCCTGAAACTTAATCTCTGAATAGAGAAAGATTGTTCTGCTTTATGTTTATTTGGCTCTCTATCAAATAAAAAAGGGCTCCTTCCCCCTTAATTTACATTTCTCTTTTCTTCTATCTATACGTTTCAGTTTTGTTTTCTGTGCTCTTTTTGCTTAGTCTTGCATCTATC
Organism: Athene noctua; assembly: GCF_965140245.1. NCBI lineage: Eukaryota > Metazoa > Chordata > Aves > Strigiformes > Strigidae > Athene > Athene noctua. The sequence goes on along the minus strand of NC_134037.1, from coordinate 113,142,961 downwards.
TTTTCTTTGCCTTTAGGGATTAAATAAAGCAGCTGAAAAAGGACAAGTCAAATAACTTTTCATATTCTCAAAACTTGTTTTTCCAAACAAGCTTGTGCAGACTTCTGAATTTGTGGATCAGAGCAACCAAACATCCTTCTATCAGGATACAAGTCCATCATAATAGAAGGTATTTGCCCTCATTTCAGTCTAAACTTCTGCAAAATAATTAGTTTTGGCTCTGCTCAATGCGAAGTGTGGACCTGTGTAAAGGTAATTATTTAATCTGAATTGAACAACTACATTTTGAGAGACAGTAGTTTGTATACATACTGCAAGACCATTATCTCTAAGTGGTACCAATTTGTGTTAATCTGGTGATCCAGTTTAGACTTGCCACAAATTTCATGTCCTAGGAAGATACCAGATGAATTGGCCCAGGTTTCATCACAGCATCACTAAAGGCCTTCAGGTCAATGTAAACATTTGTTGAAATGTCTTGCTAACTTTGCTACTGGACTATGACTGTGTGCTTCCTATTGAATCCTTTCACAGTTGTGTGCCAAAAAGTGCCATGTGATCTGTTCAGCACTTCTACAATCTGCTGTTGTTATCTCTGTGACTGTCAGCTGCACTCATTTCAGTACTGAGCATTACGCCCTCCTTCTCTTTTACTTCACGTGCCATTCCAATTTAGGAAGATATACCTGTTACTATCTGCTATTCTTTTTTTTTAAATGAATATAATACTCATCTTCTGTTGATCACGTTTTCCAGAAATGACAGGGTGTCTGAGATTCTCATGCAGTTTCCTTTTAGCATTCCCCAGTTATCACATCGTCTGATTTGCATTGCTGATTCTTTTTTGATGTTGAACCACATTCCACTGAAATTTCCTCCCTCAGATATTTCATTCTTATACTAAATCAGAATTACTCATATTCCTTATTGAATTATATTTAACACGGTGATAAAGATAAGGAAATGTACGTAGCAATCATAATTGATTTTAGATTACCTGTATTACTGCAGATGGCCTCTACAGTTTTGAAGGGTTATAGGAAATATTTTATTCCACTACCATCTCCTTAAGTTGCCTACCTCTCCCCTTACTGCTATGTCTTCCCGTTTCTGTTCCTTAGAAGCAGTTCCTTTACCATCTCTCCGTTTCCTGTGCGGTAGTCCTTTACAATTTTCACTGACATAGGCCTCTTCATTTAAGCCTTCCCAGTTTTCCCCCCCAGCCCATGTTTTCTATAAAGGCTTGACTAAGGGGTTTACTATTCAAGGGGCTTCTTTATGCAGTTTATTTATTCTTTGCCTATTCTTCTCCTTCAGACCACTGTCTCTGGCCTTTGGCCACTCCTTTCTCACCCACAGTGAAGCCCTTGAAGTTGGGTGTGAAGAAGTAAATTTGTTCTACCTTAAGGAGTAATTTCATTTAACTTCCTTTTAGTGCTGCCTCTTAAGGTGGGTTTTAGATAGCTTTAACATGGTGGTGTGTTGTAATACTGCCTAATGTAATAAAGAATACAATTCAGTAAATATATACGATACAGTTTCTTATAAATGTACCTAGAAAGTGACACAAATGGAATAGCAGAGCACCATGACCTTCTGCTCAAAATTTTTAATTCTGTTCATAAAAGAAATCCATATGCAGTGTTACAGAGCTCTCAGGTCTTGTAAGTCAGATTGAAAACAAAACCGAATACAAGTTATATTGGAAAAAGTTTAAATTAAATTGCCTACAGAAGCTATTTTGGGTGCCCAATTTTGGATTCCATACAGAAGAAGCATGTGTGTGTTTTCTAATGCACGCTCTGTAACGCAGCTGCTGTTGTTTCTTGTCCTTTGAAGTGAGGTTCAAATATGCAGGCAGAAAAGCCTCACCAGCTTTGCAGAGAACAGAAAATGCTCCAAGATAGACAGCTGCCTGGGACTTCCATGAAATGCAATTGCCTGAGAAGATCAGCAGATAAAGTGAATGCAATTTCATTCGTACTGATTCTAAAGGCCGTTCACATTTGTTCCTGTGGTCAAAAAGCTAACTTTGCTTTTATCTTACCACTCTGTCACTTCAGTCATGGAAAGGTCCAACTGAGCTATTAACAAAAAAAGCTAAGACTTGATTTGGGGTGAGTTCTTCCTCTTTAGAACCAAAATGTGAGGAAGTAAAATAAAATTACTCAAAAAATCAAGGGCAACAAGTAAGGAATTAATCAATTTTCCTTACTAGCAACCCATTATACATCACCAAGAAGAAAATAAAAGCAATGAGAAAAGGTCTAATGATATAGCTTATAAATTGCAGATTGCCTGTTTGTGAGACATAAAAATCGATTATAGTCTATAAAGTATATAATGGTATCACTGAAGGTTTGGAAACACTGTCTGTCATTAGAATTCATGAGGGGATATATTAGCCTTTCCCTCTGTAAAGATTTTGTGTTCATCATTTGACAACGTGGAGACCAGGTAGCCTAGCTCAGCTAGTAAGTAATTCTGACATGAGTCTGAAGCTAGAGGAAGCTGAGGAGCTCCTTATGACAGAGCTTCCATTAGTGTAACAGTGCTTTACCTAACATTTCCCATGGAAGCTGAGGATTTTCTTTTGTTCTAACTTTTCTGATTGTCAGAGAAAGATTGAAGGGAATGATCTATCTCCTAGCACAGAAAACATAATAAAAACATGGGCTGAACTCTGTTTCTAACCTGAGGTAATTAAGTCAAGGTCCTTCGGCATCAGCTAATGAAGAAAGGAAGCATGGCAGAGCATTGCATGCCTAAGCTCAGGAGAGAAGGAACACGTTTCTCCTTTTAACATTTGTATCTTCTTTACTTTAACCTTTAATTACATCAGTGACTCTATCTATGAGAGGGGAATTAAAGCCTATTCTAAATTGTGAATTCTAAAACCTATTTCTCTGTAGGGATAAATAATTTATACAGTCTTGCAATCCAGCAATTTAATGAGCCTTTATGCATGTAAACAAAGTTATAGCTCTTCTTAGCTACTGCAGAGCTCTTCAGTGAACGTGGTGTGAAAAAAGGTAGAAGTTGTGTATAGCTTCTGGGATCTTACTTGGACTTAAAAAATAGTGATCCTGCAGTAATTGTTTTCAGAGACATTAAATTTCTGTTTGACCACTATGATGGTCTGGAGCCACCAAATATGTGCTTAGACCATGATCATCTAATGCTATCTCCTGTATAATACAGGCCAAACAATTTGATCTAGTAATTTCTTAAGGAAAGGAAATTCGAAGGAAAGTAGCTATCGTATAAGTCCAAGAGTGGCTGGGCATTTGCCCCAGTGCCCTGTTTTATGAATAAGTTTTAGATATATATAAAAAAAATCTCTAAATTATACCTACATGTACATGGGCATCTCATATCAAGACATACAAACATAAACAAAGATGAAAGGGACCTATTTTTCTTCTGGTTGAAAGCAAGCTGTATAAGCCTTTACATTTTTTACTTGAAGTTAAGTTGAAGTATTAGCTCCAGTTGCAGACCACTGGAGAGAAGATTCTTTAAAACTTAGTGTATTCTTGAACATGTTGTTCTGAGAGTGTCATATGCATATTTGCACTTCATTGTGGTATTTGTGAGGAGGACTTTTTCTCGAGCTAGACCTATTATCAAGGCGCCTGAAGTAACCTGTCTCTCCCAAATATTGTTTTTTCAGTGGGCAGGCAGCAACAGATAGGATAGCGTGTGTACAAGCTGCAAAACTCTGGCTCCATTTCTCATAGTCCTTACAGATTAATTCACAATAATGCATTTATTCCCTATTTCCCTGTAGTCATAAAACAAGAAAAAAAACCAAAACAAAACAAAACAGATTCAAATAATTGGGAGCCTCCTGTTTTGAAAATAATTTACGTGTGTTCTAGCCTTATGCAATAAGTATGTTTAAGCCAGTGTCTTTAAAAATTAATGTCAGGACATTTTAGTTACCACTTGTGTTGATGGAAAAACTCCATGAGGGATACTGCATAGGTCTTGTTAACTATTGAATAGTGATCTCCGTTAGCATTTGTGATTTACACTGAAAGGCAAGATTTGAATAAAATATATATAAATGTGTGTTACATTTTCACGTGTATTTACTAAAGTTTCAAAATCAGTTGACCCTAAATAGATCTTTATGCCTATAATTTTCTGATTTATCTGTTAGCCAAATCATGGGTGCATAATTTTTAATTGAAATTGGCAAGTAAAAAGGTAACCTTCTCCTCATGCAGCTATCAGAAAGTAGAAAAGAAACTTGATTTCCCTTCTTCAGAACATGTAGACTGGTATTAAGCTATGACATGGCTGCCTTGTTTCAGCTGACTTAAATGAGGGATATAGCACCAAATGGCTTGGGCCCTGACGATCTCTGGGAGTCAGCATGTATTAAAGAAACGAGAACCTCACTGACCATTTCACATATAAGCCTGGGGCTCTAAGTTATATTACCTAAGAATGACATAACCATTAGTATATCTTTACATTCATTAGTTTTTCTGACCACTTTGGGACTGCCTCTTACTCATCTGCAAAGAAGTATCAGTCATTTCCTGCTTTTAAATGCATTACAAGCACAGGTTATCATTTATAATTTATGTGGTATAGTTACAGAGACAGAGGTATCTACAGGATCTGAATGAATTAGTAGTTAGTAAGAGGTAACAACTTGCTATGTTAGAAAGAATTTGGTATCTTTATGCCATTTTTGAGATTATTTTTATAGCTACATTGGCCGAGACTCTTAGCAATTTGTCTTTCATAACATTTTCTAACTGAAGGACTTGAGAAAAAAATAACCCTAAAAAGATATATCACACACTCAATCCTTTTTTCTTGAAATTAGTACAAAATTGTTGCTGTCATAGCGGAACATTTAGTGAGCTAAACCATGTTTAGACAAATAGCTGAAAGATGCTGAAGTAGTAAGAGTGTAGTGAATGAGCACTGCTATTGTTACGCTACAGAAATATTAATCCATGGCCTCAATATCAGCATGTCTTGAATGAACATGACACTTAAGAAAATATCAATGTATTAAGGCTCTACTGAAAGAATTGATATTTAATTGTGTTCGTTGATCAAAAAACATAAACGTGAAATCTCTGTATTCTAATGATAATGGTTAGCTTTAGTGCTCTGTCTAGACCTGCTAAATGCTGCTAAGTGAATTACTGAATACAATGATGAGAAGTGATTCAAGTATTCTGTTCTTAATATTAATTTTCTGAATGTCAGCAGAAGTTGTATAACCAATAAAGGAAGAAGTACATAGGCATATGCTCACACCTATCAGTAAATTATAACTTTGACAGTTCAGGAGTGTCAGGAATAGAGGGACAAGTGGCTACAGTGCCTTAACAAAGAGGAAGGCAGACAAAATGGCATTTCTTTTTAATGTGGTTGTTAATTTCAATGCCTCCTTTTTATTACTGATGATATCCTTTGAAAACTGAACAAAATAATGAATTAGTTATGTAGAGATTAGGGATGTCATTCTCATGAAGAACTATTTTATGGGAAAATAAATTCAATGCCAGACATCTGGAAGGCAAAAAAAATATTCACTTATTAAAGTTATTTTTGTCAGTGGTGTTAAATGGCAACCAAAGAAAAGAATAGCTCCACTATACACACAAAAATTCCATATCCTTCTTCATTTTGAACATAAGCATATTTGTGTTTATCTCATTTCATCATAGTTTCATATTGTATGTGAAAAAAAAAAAGGCATAACGATGCAAATGTGGCTGAGAACAAAAGTGAGAGAAGGACTCAAGAACACAGCAGAAATATACAAAAAATACTGGGAAAGGGGAAAAAAAGGAGTTTCATATGCCTAGAGAGCAAGAGCATGAAAGGAGAATTGTAAGATGATAAAAGGAAGTGTATGGACTTGTATGCAACAGAAGCTACAAAGAATATAATAAGAGAGTACTAAAACAAAAACATGTAAAAAAGGAAAGTAATAAATAACGTTACAAATAATGGACAAGATTCTCAGCTGGATAAATAGATCTAGCTCCATTAATTTCAGTTTCAGCTATACTTACTGACTCCACACTAGCAATTTCCCTATGGTAATTAAAACAAATCATTGATTTGAAGTAGATATAGCTGAGCTTTATGAATCTCTGCAGTATCTAGGATGGGCCTGGCCTAGTGTTATATGTCTTCCCACAAGGTGCATTGATATTATCCTTAAATTAAAGTAGTCCCATAAGCCTGTGCTTCCACAAGCACAGATTTCCCTGGGAAGCAACATGCTTAGCAACACTGGTATCCATGGCAGTATCTACCACGTACTAGTCTAAATGTGGAAGCTCTTTCCCCTTTCACAGTTTTTTATGTCACTACAATCATGCTGCCTACCACCAGCTCCAGCCCTCATTCACAAGCTGAAGTTGGACCGTGTATAAACGCACAGGAGAGCTGGTCTGATGACTGCGCTTTCCCTCTGCAAAGACCCCACTGCCCATATTGCTGCTTCAGGATTGTGAGGCCAGCTGTGTGGAAGGAAATGGCTTGGTGACAGGCACAGAGACCCCTGCCACTCTCACAAACTTAAGTTCCCAGGCAACAACTAGCAAGACCATGTTATACCCTGAATATGGGTTAACCTGGGTGCAGTGCTTTCAGAGATGAAGCCTCTGAAGCCCTGTGACAGAAAAAGTCTTTGAAGCTCTATGCCAGAAAACTACGCACCATCTTTACCATGAACAACAGTGGTGTTTTGGGAGTATGACTGCACCATGTCAGCCTGCAGAGTAGAGGTGTAGTGTCCAGGTGTAATTTGGCCAGTTCTGCACCAGGCTGTGATGACTGAAGATGCTGTGTGTTGCAGAGCTTCTCTGGGAGCATGGGAGAACCTTTTCATCAAGACAGCAACCATGAGGGCTGGATGCTGCAGCCTCTGTGGCACCAGAAGGTCTCCAGCATCCGCAGCCAGTGCTTCCTGTCCATGGAGGCTGACCGCATGTGTACTCCCAGCTGTGGATTGTCTGGGTAGTACTTAAGAAGACAAAATATCATAACCATTTTATACAAAAATAAAGTATTTATGTTTTAAAATGGGAATACAATCACTGCTTTCTCTCTCAGTCCTTTTTCTCTTGTCAGGGGTGGTCACTGGCTCCTTTCCCCTTGGCAATGGCTTTTGACTCTTCTCCTCCTCCCCCATGTCTATCCCTCAGCAGCTGTGCCCTCCCTTATCCCCCAAAGTCTCTCTTTTCAGCTTTGCCATCCCGTCCATCCCACTTCAGCTGTTTCCCGATGTTCCCAGGACTCTGTTTTGGCTCCTGGTGCCTCTTCCCCACCCTCAGCAGCTGTCTAGCTCTGCCTCGAAGAGCCTCTGGCCCCAGCTGAATGGTGTATCCCTTTCCTTCCCTTCCCAGGCCTCTGCCTTCTGCCCTGGCTTGGAGCCAGGATGCTTTCTCCTCTGCCACTCCTCCAGAGCCGTCCTCTGCCTTCAGCTCCTTCCCTGGCCTCTGCTCATCTTCAGCAGCTGGCGCCTTCCTGTCCCTGTGCCTTTGGCTTTAGACCCTCCTGCCTGGCCTCTGCAGGCCGCCCTCATCCCCTTTCCCAGGCCCCATCCCGGGCCTGTGCCGTGTGCCTGGAGCCCCATTTCTCAGCCCTCAGCAGCTGTTCCCTGGGCACCTGCCCCTGCGCTGCTCTCAGCCCCGTTCCTGCTCTTCCCGCTGCAGCAGCTGTTGCTCACTCCCTCAGGCCAGGACTCGAGGGGGGCCCTTCTTCCCATGCTGCCTCTGCTCCCCCCTGGGCCGGAGGCCCATTCCCTCAGCTCTCAGCAACTCTGTCCCCTTGCGCCTTGCCTCTACATCCAGCTTCGGGCTCCTCTCCCCTCCTTTCCCTTCTCCCCATGCCAGCCAACATCAATGCTGCTGGCGGGGGTGCCAGGCCTGGGAAATGGTGTGGCAGCGGGTCGCCTGAATTCCTCACTTCACACTTCATTACTGTGACAGCGCATCACAGCAGCGACAACCCAGTTGTCAGGATGGCCTCCAGAAACAACTGCAAGTAAGGGGACAAAGTGGTCCACAGCAGAAACGCTGTTAAATGGGAGGCCAGCACGACCCATAGGAAAAATCTGTAATGCACAGTGGCCAGCACAGCCCTCAGGATTAACAAGAGCAGAGGCACTATGCCCATATGGTGAAAAGAGCAGCCAGAACAGCTGTGGAGTAAGCCATGGTTCACTGCAATTGCTCCTCAGCAGGCAGGACCTTCCCAGGGTGGATAAATGGAAAACTGGCAACCATAAATTGGTGTTCCAGTTCTGGGCAGGAAGGAGGTCTACAGCAGCCACCTGTGCCATTTTGACGCCAGCACTGGCATGGCCTGCAGTATGCAGAGAGGGGAACGGGCTGTATGTGCACAGTTGTGAATGCTGCAGTGGGTGTTTTCTGCCTCACACTAAGCAAACTGCTGATTACTGGACAAGGGACTGGGCTGTGAGAGAGTTGCTATGCAGAAGAGACTTACAGCAGCTCCTACCAACAAGAAGATGACATTAAAGATAGCAGTTGCCTCCTTTCCTGACCCCCTTATTTACCTAGTGTGCCATGTCATGTTTTTGCACCACCATAAGCCATGAAAAAGGATGTCATGACCCGGATGCTACTTGGGGTATGGGACTGGTGCCTCAGTGTTTAGGGATGTCCTCCTGCTGAGTCATCAGAGAGGACCCCCGATGATGGCAGCAGCCTTGCACAACTGCTGTCCTTCTCCCTCTGCTGCCCCAGGCATACCCTGCGATGGAGGAACCAGTTCTCCCTGGCTGGCAGTTCAGTCAGGTCCTAACTTCCAAAAGTGACATCAAAACCCAAATAAGGGGGTCTCGACTGGCCTGGTAGTTAATATCTTAGGCTTTCAGAAACTTCACCTTCAGGTTTTTTTAAACTTGAATAAGCACCACTCCATTTTCCCTCTCATGCCTAGCTAGGAGCACATGTCGTAGGAGGAGCGGCTGAGGGAACTGGGGGTGTTTAGTCTGGAGAAGAGGAGGCTGAGGGGAGACCTCATCGCCCTCTACAGCTACCTGAAAGGAGGTTGCAGAGAGCTGGGGATGAGTCTCTTTAACCAAGTAATAAGTGATAGGATAAGAGATAATGGCCTGAAGTTGCACCAGGGAAGGTTTAGACTGGATATTAGGAAGCATTTATTTCCAGAAGGGATTGTTGGGCATTGGAATGGGCTGCCCAGGGAGGTGGTGGAGTCCCCATCCCTGGAGGTGTTTAAGAGTTGGGTTGACATAGTGCTGAGGGATATGGTGTAGTTGGGAACTGTCAGTGCTAGGTTAACGGTTGGACCAGATGATCTTCAAGGTCCTTTCCAATCTAGTTGATTCTGTGATTCTGTAAAGCCCCAACCTCTTTCCTCCACAGCCAGCTTAAATATGGGTGATTTATTTTGGAGCCACAGGCTTCTGTCTTAGAAATGTTGCTGGGAAGAGAGATACCTATTTTGAGTTTAAAGAAAAAAAAAAAAGAAAATCAGTCTAGAAGAGGAAAAGAAATTAATAGGAATAGGAATGAAGGACCAGGTCTGGACGCAGACCTGGACCAGGTTAAATATCTTGCAAAGGAGAGGAAGGTGAGTAAGGATAAGGCACCTTGAAGACCAGGAAGAGCTCTCAGATGTTTGTTGTGGGTCAGTTTGGAAGTGTAAGCAACACTGATAAGGTAGTTTCAGTAACTGTTTTTTTGAAGAACGTTACCTGAGGTGATTTGCCAATGTTGCTGAGCAGTTTTGTAGGGCATAAGTATTAGGTTCTCTCTGCATGTAGGTTCAGCTTCCTGCTTTCCAATGTTGTGGGACATGAATTAGGGAGAGGCTTCTGCTTCAGCTTCATCCAGAAAGGAAACAGTTTCTCACACCATGATGCATTCAAGACCTAAACCAGCACATAATAAATGTTTATGAGTGGGGGACACTGCAAATACTCAACCTAGTTCTGATTTAAAATACTAATTTAGGTGTCTGTGGTGTGTGATTTAATTCAGTGAAACACTGGATCCTGTCTCTAAAAGGAATGAAAGGAGTCAAAATCCATTTTAGAGCATTCAACTGATTTTTTTAATCCTTAGCTGTATTTGAGGCGGGGGGATATTGTGCTTTGTGTTTTTTCTTTCTGTGTGCATCTGCCTTTCATTAATTACTTCATTATCTAGATATACAAGAGATACCCTGTAGGTGAGAAAAAAAGCCCTGCACTCCTATGCAGACCCATGTTTGTCACTCTGAAAAGCAATATCCTTCAGAGAATGCCATCTGATTCTGCTGCAATGCAGTGAGTGACTGGCTGGGGTTAAAAGCCTTGCGCACAATTCCTGCTAGCCGGTCATTAATCTCCAGGAAAAGCCCCATGTCTTAATTGCTATTGTATAATTAGTAACCTCTTCCATCTAACCAGTGTTAAGCAGAAACAGTAATGTGCCAAGTCACCATCATTCTCTCTAAATGAGGATCTAGAAGTACTGCCCTAAACAGTATGTGACAGTGAAATTTTTTTTTTTTTTAAATACTCCTTTGAAAAATACTAAGACCAGCACCATCAGTGTTATATGGCCAACTCTGAAAACCCACAGAGCTGCCACAGATCACTGCAGCTTAAGTGGCTTAACAAAGTAGTCCCTAAAATTGAAAATGTAAAGATGAACAAAGTCTGTCAGGCTTCTTATGTAACATATGTTGTAAAGGAGCCTAAAATACCAGTCAGTAACTATTTCTTGAGAATATGGAGCTGAAAGTAAGAGAAGAAGGACTTTATTTTAATAATGCTGTGAACCTCGTGGCAGCCAAATATAACTAAGTTTGAAGAAATTGATGCATTTTTCTTAGTATCTATGGGCTAGATATTTGAATGTTTGACATTGGATTAAATGATAGCTCCGTATCAGTGGTAAATGAAGTTTCCCTGCGGTATTTAGTATTTCTATCTGGAAGAAGTTTCTGTCCTGAGGAAAATATATACTGTAAAATCAAAATTCAGATGAAGGAACACTGAAAATTTTGATTCTGGTAGCAATAATTGTTGTCTATCAATATTTTCAAGATTCATATTCTAGTAAATCAAAAATATGAAAACCATAATTGAAATTAGAAATAAATGAAAAACAAATTCAAATGAAGACAAACAGTGTTTTTACACCATCTTTGTTTTTACAGAAATTCTCCTTTGGATGAAACCGCACTTTCTGAGACAAAAATTCTTCTGAATATTTTTTTCCCTCAAAATAATTAGCATTCAGCTAGTTGGATTCTTCTCTTCAGTGTGATTGTGAAAAGATTCTAGAAAACTGATAGAGCTAGCTGCCAGGCTGAATAATCAGCCATAAATAATAGTGAAATTATACACAGAAAATGCAGTGAATGTGTTTTCTTCTCTCTGACACAACTATAATTGTCAAAACAAAATTAATGCAATAGGGATGAGCATCTGTTTTGCTGTAAGTCAGTCTTTTTCCTGGTGTATTTTTCCAGGTTTTATGCTGGCACAGATGATTATAGGATCAGGCCCAAAGAATTACTTGGTGTGTGTGATTTTGTGTAGTGTTGAATATCTAGTTGAAGGCTTCTGTTCAAGAAAGGATCCATCTGAAGTTCTTTCTTTGCCTGCTTTTTGCCTGTGTTACATGGCAGGATTTCAAAAAATAAAACAAATCTTCTCAACTGTCTCTCCTTCTGAGAAGAGCTTGAAAAATTCAAATGAATCAGCAAGCGTTATTTAAGTAGTTCCTCATTTTATTCAAATGGAATATCATACGGCATACTTTATGCACTGTGAGTTAGTGCATTTTCATAAATGTTCATGTCTAAAATAGAGAGGTCAGAAGCTCTACTGCCCTCAGTGCACTGTCAGAAACTTTTTTTTAGTTATTTCATCTTCTACTTATTAAATCCTCTAGACAGAGGCATCTGAATCTTTAGCACTCAGTAATAATTCAAACATAATTCGCCTTTACTTTCATGCTTTGCAGAAGCTTCCTGGAGCTTAATACAGATTTTCCCTGTTCTGGCAGTCATTTCCAATAGTTCCCTAGTATCCTTTTTTGAGTTTTACTTATTCCTTATGGCCTAAAAAAAGTTAAGATTTTGTACATTCTTTAAGTTCAGGAAGGCACTTTTCTAACTAGTTCCACCGAGCATAATAAAGCCCTGATCTCTGTGGAAACTTTAGCTGCAGTTTTAAAGTAATTATAAGGATGAGAGAGGACTCATTTTCTACAGTTCAGTTTCTACAGTTGCTTTCCCCATTCTCATCACCTTGCAAAACACATTTGAGGAGCAACACTGATACAAGTCCCAAGACAGCAAACAAATACTGTATTAGAGAGAAATATGAGCTGTCTTTAAGCTCAATAAGTGTTTTATTAATGTTGTTCCCATCATTTTAAGTTACCCAAAAGTACTAATGGGAAACCAATGAGAAAAGAAGGGGCATTACAAAGAGAAAACAAGAAAGTGTTAAAAGGCAGGCTCCAGGTGCAGGTTCTTTCAGATGATATTCCTTGGAATTCTTTAAAGTTTATACTGTATTGCTTCGATTGCTCTTAGCAACTTCATATGAGCCTTAATATGTGTAATGTTATAATTTAGGCAGTGCAAATATAATGTAGGTATGCATACAAAAACAAAATTCAGGCTCTGGGTTACAGCCATGTTATGGAGATTCATGTTACCATGGGAGTATTTTACTTCTACAAGCAAATTCAGGTGCTTTAGAATAATTTTAGAGATTTATTTACACAGTATTAAAACACAATTATATAAAATGTGGAAAATCAGAAATGTGGGAAAAATGTTTATAAGTAAAATATACATTATTTTTAAAATCTTAATCCCTTGTATATGTAATCATTTTCTTAATTTACTACTCTCTCCTAGATAAAAAATAGTTCTGCAATTAAACAAGTTTGCACTGAGACAAATCATCACCTTTTTAATCAACTTTTCAAATTACTTAAGGGGGTAATTCTCAGACTATGTCCACAGCAAACTCTTCCAGGTGATAATGACATATTTCTATTTTATTCTGCTACTGTGGTAACACACTCGGCCAGATACCAAACACTAGAATTAAAGAATGCATTTCCAGATATTTTTTCATTAAACCAATAATCTTTTTTCATCTGTTGCAGCTGTTTCATATCTTCTGATTTTTTTTAAAGTTTTTATACATAATGTTTTACACTATAAGTAAAAGTTAGGTAGTAATCAGATTTTTTAACTATTAGGAGAAATAGAGTCTTGAACACTCATAAATTTCAGAGAGGGATTTTATGGTCGGTCTAAATAAACAGAGAAGTTTATTTAATTAGAAATAATCTTGAATACAGATGCTTATTTCACCTTGTAGATAGAAAACTGCTATCATTGCTTCATATCTAGCCTACTTATTTGAATCAATGTATTTAAAGAGGTGAAAACCACTAGCGGATGAGGGAAGAAGGGTTGAGATAAAGGTGCCTGTGGATGAGAGCCTTAAGCAATAAGTTACCAGGGGAAGGGAAAAAGTAATTGATCATTTGCACCTATCTGCTTAGCATGTTTACACTTCTGGGTTTCTCCCTCCTCTATTCTGCTGAGTGTCATTAATGGATAAATTTTAAATTAAAGAGATGCAAATGGTTGGTGCAGTGAAGAATTGGCATTGAGGAGGAAAGCAAAGAATCTCTTCCAGGAATGGTAAAAAGGTAAACCACTATAATTTGAGAAAACAATAATTGGCAAATAGGCTAGTGTTTAGTAGCAGTGTTTTCAACTAGATCCCCTGAGGAATGTTTTACTGCAAAGGTTATGAAAAAGGCTGAAGAGCTGCATGGTCTAGGGCTGCAGCCTCCTTCCTTATCTCTGGAAAGGAAATCTGAAAATCACAAAGCGGTGAGTTTCACAGATCACTGCCTATCAAGAACCACAGAGTACAAAGAAAACAATGAAGTACGTCGTTGTATTAGGAGACACTAGTAGACACCTGTTTTTGCTAAATTATCAATATTTGCAATGATAACAAAAGTTACAAATGATCATCGAAGGAGCAAACATACAAGGAGACAGGTCTGAAGGGAACACTTTAGAAAGGCTCAAGTACTTAATAACATTTAGTATTCTTTGATGTACCATGTTCTTGTTATCCGTTTTCCTCTGTAACCTAGAAAATAGAAGAGGCCTGGAATTCACTACACAAATCATCATAATGCACTTAATTTGATTCATTCCTGTATACATTTATATTATGTCCAGAGTCATCCTTGTAATTTTAGAACATTAATATTCTTCAAAGAAATCTGCCCCTCACTGTGAGTGACTGGCTGGGGTTAATGGCCCTTGGCACAGCTCTTCCTAGTTGGTCATTAATCTGCAGGAAATGCCCTGTGCCTTAATTGTTATTGCTTAATTAGCAACCTCTTCTATCTAAACAAGTGACATATGACCTGAAATAACAATGTAGGCAACAACAGTCATTTTCTCTGAGTGTTTGAGCTACGCCATAGGCAGATTCTATGCAAGTAAAGCAAGGCATGGGAAGTACATAACTTTCAAATAACCTGGGATGTGACACTAAAATAACATTTGCAGATATGATCATTAATAAATGTCTTTTCTTAGATTTCTAGGATGTCACTAGTTTAAATCAGTGACTAATGTGATGCCTAAAATTTAAAATGAGAAAGGCTGAATTTGCCTTATTTCTCAGACAAATTAGTGTTCCATATTTCTAATCAATACTGTCATTGTATTTTCAGTCTATCAGTGGTTAGCCATGGTTTTAATCACTGCAGGATCTGTATAAATGCACACACACAAACCCAGGGCACATTCCTACAAGGCATATAAACTCACACTTTTGCTTAGAGCCTGGGTCACAAGAATGTCTTCTCTGCAGCCTTGGCCATTAACTTCCCTCTGTGCTTTGTTTCCTTTCCCCATCTTTTGTCTACTTACCAATTACATATTTGATTGTAAACCCTTATAACAAATATTAACTCTTTCTAAGTGCATGCATAGTACTTAGTCTACATAAGAATTTATCACACTCTCAGAATATTGTGGAGAGAGACAACACAGTACAACATCAAAAGAACTTTTAGAATTTGATAGTAGACTTTTTTCTTTACAATTGACTTTATAAATAAAAGATAAATGCTTTATTTGTTAAAGGTAGAATATAAATATGAATGGTCTGTTAATCACAGAATCATGGAATCATTTAGGTTGGAAAAGACCCTTGGGAACATCGAGTCCAACCATCGGCCTGACTCTACAAAGTTCCCCTCTACACCATATCCCCCAACATCTCATCCAAACGACCCTTAAACACATCCAGGGATGGTGACCCCACCAGCTCCCTGGGCAGCCTATTCCACTATCTGACCACTCTTTCTGTCAAAAATTTTTTCCTAATGTCCAGTCTGAACCTCCCCTGTTGCAGTTTAAAGCCATTCACTCTTGTTCTATCGCTAATCACCTGTGAGAAGAGACCAGCACCAACCTCTCTACAATGTCCTTTCAGGTAGCTGTAGAGAGTGATGAGGTCTGCCCTCAGCCTTCTCTTCCTCAAACTAAACAGTCCCAGCTCCTTCAGTCACTCCTCATAAGATTTATTGCCCAGGCCCTTCACCAGTATCAGTTTGCATCCTCTAAAATTTGATATTGTTTGCTACTAAAATCTCATCTGATATTTTTCCGAAAGAGTAGTGAACATTATACAAGTAAAATCTTGACTGTTGTCTTTTTCCTGTTTTGTTTTTTGACTAAAAATATCCATGTTCATCATCAGTATAATTCAAACTCTGTTGAAGTCAATGGAAATAGGTCCAATGACTTAGAAGGGCTCAGGTTCATGGAAATTATTTTGTAAATATAGTAGTTATGGACTGCGTTATCAAAATGAAGATTAGAATACCTGGGTTACAAGCTGGGGAAACTCTGTAAATGTGGATGGTTCAGCATATGTAGAGTTTGAGTCCTGTTTCAGTAACAATTTTTCACATTATTTTGAATCATCAGATGGCAGCCCAGCTGTCCTACTTAGCCCTGTAATACCACTGAAAGTCCGACTATCCCAATCTACATACACTGTTGCCAATGCCCATCTGCTTGTAATGCTGAATAGTAGCTGAAAAAATCAGGGACAGAACAAATAGAAATCTTAATAAGCTCATTTTAGCTGTGCTACTGGATTTTGTAAGCTTCCATGAATTTTAAATACAAATAGATATTATACATTTATCCAGTTTTAGTACAACATGGTAGTAGTAGAAAAACTGTGGAACCTAAAGTGGAAGCCAGTGTTGCCCTAAGCATGTACTGAGCCATTTAGTAGCTGTGTATAATTTATTTTAATTCAAACTGTGGACAAGATTTTCAGCTAATTTGAACTAGTGGACTTCTGTTGCTGTTTGGCCTTCAAAAATCTGTTTTGCATTGACTCATCTATTTACTTACGTATTTAAAAAGGTGGTCAGTTTCCTTTAAATAAAGAACTATCTATCAAAAACAACATAAATGTTACTAAGGAACATCTGAGCCTGATCTTCTTAAGTCAAATATAACTTCTGCTAGCTTAAAAAAAAAGATTGGAAACCCAAATTCACCTCGTAGCTGAGGACATGCATAGCTAGTTTTGGTCCAAACCAACAAACATTAAAGAAAGTTTTAAAATAATAAAAGCCTGTGGAATTTGTAGGAGAATATATGCAACAAAAATGCATTCATAATTTACCGTACTCTATGAATGCCGTGGGAGTAATTGTTTCCTTTAAGTACTTGGCAAACACTGCTAATATCCATTCAAAAAAGTAATTTTCCACTCAGAGAACTTCTTTTTGTAAGCACTCATGGAAGGAACAGCCAGCAATACAATGCCTTCTCTGCAGTTCTCCCTGGCTACATTCATGTAGTCAAGGCAGAAGCTTTAACTGTAGAAGAAATAAACAACTGGTATCAAATGCACAATTAGATGCAGAAAGATCATATTCTCATGAGAGCAGAAGTTCATGGTTATTACGTAGTTGTTGTTAGTTTCTAGTTTGTGTCTCTAAGCAAAACCCTTTTTTAATTTGAGGCAAAATTCTACAGGCTTCTTGAAATAAATTTGCAAGATTAAAAGAGATTCACATGATAGAAGAAATCACCTGTTCTTTAATCTCCATGTGAACTGCAGTGCTGTCTTTTCTGTAATTAAATAAATTGTATTTTATGGACTGGACAAGCCTCATTAGTTAAATTGGTCAGCTGGCCTCAGTGCCAAAACCTGAAGGATTTTGAGTGTTCTAAAGAAAATTAATCCATAAGATGGTTAAGTGATATACATGTGCATGTATATATGCACCTTATTAGTAAGGGAACATAGATGCAGCTGAAAAAATAGAAAATAGTTTACTCAACCATACCTGCACCTATGATATATTGTCTCCTATTCATGTAGTTTCAGCTTGTTGCTTGTCTGTACGATGAATTGATGAGAATCTTTTTCTGTTTTAGAAAGTGCTAAATTTTCAGTACAGTACTGTTAGAGTCTTTTTACTGTTAGATTCTGTTAGGTACCAAAAATTTAAATTCCCATCACAGAATGTAAATGTAATTAAAATATTTATTAATAATTCTTAGTATTGGTATTGCAATACAATTTAGATGTCACCTGGATGCTCTCTTTATTTTGTGGTTTGTAGAAGCAAAAAGTAAAAGATTCTTTTTACAGCATTTCTCTTAAATGTGGATTTGGTACTTACCTTACATCTCCATATTTACAATATATCTGAAATTCAGTGAAATGGGATTTAAGAAGTTCAGAATGATTTTGCAGAGTAGTTGACAATTTTTCATCAGAGTATAGATGCTTTTCTCTTTGAAGTAGCACAAAATGCAACAAGATTCTACAGAATTTTTGGTATTTTCAATATACTGTGTAAATGAATTGATAGAAATAGGCTTGTCATCATAACAAACATTAAAATTGCCCACATCCAGGTATCTACAGCTGGGTTTTCCTGTAGTCAGAAATGTATATAGCTATCACTTTTACACATACTACCAGATAGGCTAGAGGTGAGGGGAGAAAAAAAACATTGGACTGCTGTGTTCAGTTACAAATATCAACTCATTATAAATAAGTAAATACTTGTACATGCATAGAATGCAGCTGATCAATACAATTCATCAATACTTTTGCCTGTAGCTACACAGTTTACATTTTTCAGAAAAATGGTTTAAAATTCAGTTTTAGCTGTGGTTGCCTTTTTTTTTTTTTTTTCCCCCCACCCAAACAAAATGGCACAGAGAAATTGTGCATTTCTGATCAGGCAACTATTTGTTACATATTCAGCCTTCAAGAACAGTATTGAATATTAAGGATGAATATTGTATTTTCTCTGTGTTTGTTGCTTCTTTCAGATCAACCTTGCCTCTCATTCAGATTAGCTTTGTGCAAAGCATCTGTCAGTTACACTCTTTCACACTTCATCAGTATCTTGATACATCTTGAAGTTTTAAGAACTTCAATTCCGACTGCTTTTTAGGAAACCGTATTTTTTGAATGGTACTTGAAAGTAGAGGCATTTTTTTTCATTTGTAGTTTTTAAATTTTATTGTTCCAATGCATAAATATTACTAGGGCAACACAATGTAGTTGTTTTATATAGATTTGGGAATATAAGTATTTCTCTGTCTAAAAATATTTGCTATAATCTGATAAAGTACCATTAATACGAAAGTTCTTGTCCAAAAGATCTTAAAGGACATGTGGGAGGAAGAACTGAGACAAATGTTTTTCTGTATTTTTCTACAAACAAAATACAAATTCACTTGCCAGGAAACAAAGAGAAAAAGCATGAAATGAAACCATGTCTTAAGCTCAAGAAACACAGAAGATGGAAGTGGCACAAGCCTTTTTCCATCCATTGGTTCACTTTTTGAAAAGTGGATCAGAATAACATATGCATGCATTCTGCTGCCTTATGCAGATGAATTGTCAAAATGCTGTGTGCCAGTTTAATTAATTAGAGATCTAACGATTCTTTCTACAGACACATGCATAAGAAATTCTTTCAAATGCTTTTTAGAAAATGCATAACTGATATTTAAAGATTAAGTAATTATTTACCATTTTTATAAGCACTTCTAGAATATCAAGTAAAAACATTTAAAATAATTATTTAAAAAAATCTTTTCATCAGTGGAACTTTATTTTCAAAGACGACAGCTGGACCAGACTAATGCCTTATATACCACATACAGTGGTAACTGATCCTGTAACTTTGTGTGTATTAAATACTTTGTATAATTGGATCATAAGGTTGTGGTTAACTCATTTGGAAAAATTAGCAAAGCCATAATTACTCACAAAAATGGTGAACATCTCTTATGTATACACTAATCAAGGATATGTATGACATGCACAAGGATATGCACTACTGTACAGCATGCTTTATACAATAGTATAAAAGGATACTTGGCAGCATTTTATATGGCAAACAGTGAAGCAGAACTTCGCAACCTTGTGAACCTACTACACTTACACCTCTTGGGATCTTCTTAGTTTCCATTTAAACAGTTTTGATTACATTAAAAATAATTCCTTCCACATGGCACATATTCTAAAAATGTTCAGTATTATATTTTTTGCAATTGCATATGTAATTGCATACTTTAGAGTACTGTAGATTAACAGTGCTACTGTATTATCTGAAATTTTTCTCATTGCAGATCATAAGCTCTGTTTAAGTTTTAATTAATTACCCTATTATCCCTTGCCGCATTCTCACCAGAGACATGGAACATAGCTAAGTGTTGCAACTGCAAGTCCACCTCTGTTATTCAGTTTTTATTGCTAAATTTAGAAGCTTATTCTTCTTTTATTTGTACCAATGGTACAAACAACAACAAAAAAAGAGCAGCTCCACTGCTTAATGATTGAGTTAAGGCAATGTCCAAAGAGTTTTAGGAACTTACCCAAAGTCTGTTGAAGGCAGGGAATTTCAGTAGGCTTTGGATAAAGAGTAGAAGTTAAGAGGAGCATGTATCTTCCTTCTATGTTGTCATATGTTATGTATAGTTTTTTATTTTTCTCTTTTGATTTTTGTCCTCACTGAATACTGCTTTCACCTAGAGTGAGAAATGAGGCATAGTTATTTTAATTGGTTTCCAATTCATTAAAGCTGGTGAATGCTGAGTCCCATTTTAATAAGCACCCAAACCAGACAAAGTGATAATATTTAGACCAAGAGAAACCAGGGAAGAGAGGAGAAGTAGTTTGTAAAAGAGTAAAACAAAACAGATGTAATGAACTGTTACTAGATATCCTGGTGCATAATTATTCCGTTAATGTTTAACTACTCAAAAACCTCATTATGATAAATAAATATATTTAGAAAAAAAGGAAAATCTCTCTGTTTATTACCAATCAATGAATCCCCTTTCAATCTACAACTTTTGTTTTCTGTTATGGGTGAAGAAAAGTCATGAACGGTAAACAGCAATACTGAATAATCAATTAAATGGAAGTAGCTTAACTATTTATTGTTGCCCTGTTTTTCTCAGATATACTTCCTGCAACCAAGAAAATTTTCTTGAATACTTAAATAACATCTAGTACATTTAAAACAATTCCAGAATTCTGTATACCTTCCATCACTGTAGCATCAGAGCTTCTCAAATGAACTAAAGCAAGCAATTTATGAATTATAGATTTTGGTTAAGGTAAGCAGTTTAGTGATCATTTTAATTTTTTCTGGCAATACGTACAGTATTCATTGATAGCTCAAATACTTGCTAGCATCCTCTAATATTCTTCCTTATGGTCAGAATATGAGATGGAAAAAACATTTCCCTTAAATAACTTCATGTATGATTTTTAAGGTGAGGACAACTAGTCCAGATAGACATTGCTCAATAGCAACCCAAAGCAGCACATAATTTATCAGGAAAGAAGTTAAGCTTTTAGGCTGGTGTTTTGTGAACAATTTGAATCTTTTTCAGCTCATGAGTCCACAATAAGAGAAATGAATTATAAAATGCCAGCTTGTTAAAAAGATATATATATATATATATAGATATAGATATATATATATTATGTATATATAAAACAAGTGTTAATTACATAAATCTATCCATCTCCCCATCTGGATATTAATGGATAAAGCATGGCTGAGTACCAAGCCACTGCTAAGATAAATGTATTTTTTTGCTGTTGTTGCACCTACAAAATAGGATGGTCTACTGCAAAAAAGTTTCCAAATATGCAAACTATAATTATAAGCTACAGCCATCATGTATTGGTGGATGAAATGGTTAAGGGGAAAAAAATCTTCAGGATACATTCATCTTTCCCAAGAATGTGCTTTGTTTTATCAAGATACAGCTTTAGCAACTTGATATCTATGCAGATGCTGATCTTGGAAAAAGAGCAGAGTGAACAGTGCAGTTGTCAACTGACATGAGATGAGGTGAAGTGGATGTCATTTCTGTACTTTAACTCATGGCATTTTATCAGATTCCCAGTGGCTTGCTGCAGACATTAAAAATGGTAGGAAAAAAATGAGATTACCTCTAAGTAACCTAGAAAAAGATTTTAGGTTCTACTGTAGAATAAGAAAGTGCTGAAAGAAATTAATTTGTGAATTTCATGCTGACTGATATGACTGTATGTAATAAAGCAGACTATTTTAATTACATCCTGGGATGATGTAGACTATTAAATAAAAATGTTAACAACCTCCTAGCAACCAAATCTAAAACCATGTACAAATAAATGTAAGATCATGATCATGGAGGCTCTTGGCTATTAAGGTTGTCTACAGCTTTATGTCTAAATCACTGAGGTTATAATTGTCTGCAAGTCTTCAGAGTCTTCAGTTATAAGACATTCTCAGTTATCAGGTAGGGATTTACTCACAAACATGTTAACTTCTGAAATGTAAGTTTAAGAATTGTATGGAATATCCTTGAGGAAAATATATTTTTGCTAACTAACATTAAAAGTGAAAAAAGCACATTTGGGAAACTTAAACAGATACTATTATCATATGGCTATATGGGGAAATCTTCATCAAAGTTCATTAAATGTTAGATATGTATCTAAGTCTTGATTTCAGTTCTGTAGCACATGATACTATCTGCTGAAAGCCTAGTAAAACCAAGATAATTAAGTTTTAACAGCATATACTCATTGTTTAGGAAACTAGCATATTTAAGTCCAAAATCTGGCTCATATTAATCTAATGGTAATCTGATTAAAATTATTATATTTTGTTCACTATAAATCAAATTATGAACATTTTTAATCAAATACATGGTATGAATTTCTCGTGAAACCCATGTTCTGATAGCACTTGCAATAGAACTGCAAAAATAATTAATTTCTTCACCACAGAATGATTCAAAAATATAGGAGCCTGATTCTGATCCCAAAATAGTTTTGAAATACCATGTACACATAGAAAGCAATAAATATTTTTTTTTCCCCAAAAAATCTGACAAAAATGAAAATGAATGCATCCTTAGCTCATATAAATTGGCACGGGTCTATTGATTTCAGTGAAGCAATGCAATGTTAAATCATATGTGGCCTTTAAATACAAACAAAACCCAACTGTCACATACAGTTATTGTGCTAGTTTAAAATAAGCAATTAAGTACTGTGATTTACAGATTGTGATACCGGGTTTTTTAAAATGAGTTCTGATAAATGATGTATATACAGGGAGATGGTATTTTTCCCAGAGGTATCATTTTAGTTGTCGTAAACATATTTTAAAAGTTCTAGTATCACCATCGTTTATCTGGCTCAACTATCTGGTTTTATCATTTTACTAATTGCAGAGCTGCCTTCAGCTGAGGACAAATATTATCCCATGCCAATATATTCATGCTGGCAGAAACCTTGCATGCGAAGGAGCCAGTAATATAGAAAGGCCCAAGACTATTAATTTTTAGAGCCATTCATGAAAATTCTGTTTAGTAAGGGAATGATATAACATATGCAAAAGGTAGATCATCCACATGCCTACTTCTTTTTTATTCCATACTTACACTGCCTTCACCATTGTAGATATAATAGCTTGTAATTTATACACTATCAATTTAGTAATAAAGTCAAGCCCCAAATAAACACACAGAACAGTTTGCAACATGTTTAAAAATGCTAATCAAACATCATAGATTTGTTGTCATGGATTAAATGGGCTGAAATGTGGTAGTTTCTTCTGTGAATATAAAGTAATATTTAAAATGCATTAATTTTTTGTATAATTAAAAATTGTACAATAAGACTGTATAATAAAAAATGTACTTTTAGGGGGAGACACTGTGAAGAGAAAACGAGCCTTTTTTATGGCTTTAGCAGAACCTGGAAAGAAATCTCAACACATGAATTGGGGGTACAATGTTTTTGAGGAGGTAAAGTTTTGAGAAAGAAACTAAACTTTAAGTGACATACTGTGTTTGAATAGCTGGAATAGAAGGTTTGTTCATTGTTGAAGGTCTATGGAAAGTCTTGATTTTACAGTAAGTTTGACTAGTGAAGATTTTGGAGGCTGGAAATCTAAGAGTAACTAGAAAGGTAAAGTGTTCTCTGGCATATGGAGACTCTAGAGCAGTATGTGATAAACTTTGTTTAGGACATTTACAGTTGTTTGCTGATGATCAAACCTGAGGAAAAAAAAAAAGTTAAATCTCAAATTAGAGCATTACCAGATTATTTCTCTGATATGTTAATGAGCTAATTGACAGAGGTCTGTTTTTTGTTTATCTTACTAGCCAAGTCTGTGTATTCTTAGAAAAAAGATTGAGAAAAAAAAGCTTTTAAGCATGCTTAATTACCTAAGGCATATGTGTAATCACTTATCTAAGGAAAGCTATAGATGAGCTTTATCAGATTTTAACTATTACAGATAATTCAGTGTTACAAGCTACCACAGAAGAATAATTCTGACCTAGAAATCTATGAAAGAAGATTTAAGTTAAGGCAGTGATACACCGCAGTAGAAAATGAGGAACCAAATTTATGCATTTCAATCACATTTCTTCACTGAAAGTATCAAACCTGGGAATGCAGAAGTGGCAATAGAAACAGAAATGAAGGCAATCCTACTGCGCTTGAAATTATTCAAGGGTGGCAAGTTTGTCAGTTTTACAGCACACCTTCCAGAAGTGTTTACAATGCTAATACAGTTATATAAAGAGAATCCTGTGATTTTAAAAGCTGCTGAGTCACATTTTGCCGTCACCAAAGTGGAGCAAACAGTTTCCAATACAGACAGATTGCACAGTGTAATGTGAAATTACAAATAAACTGGACACATCCACATGTGTCCAAGCAGAAAGAATGTTAATCAACATGTCAAACAGCTGTTAAGAAGAAAATGCTGTATGTCACGGGAAAAAGATGTAAAATATTCTTCCTGGTAAACATGCTTTTCACAAGTGAATGTGAAGAGAGTTGCATTAGAATCTATTAACATGCTTTTTAGAAAACCATGCAATGGAATAAAAATAAAATACTTAACATCTTTGCTGCATAGTAGCAGTGTTTCAGAACGATACTGTGATCAAACAAGAGATTATAAAGAAGGAAAACTTAAAGCATGACATTTGATAGTCATATGACACTCTAGGAATTAGCCAAAACATTTGAAATCCTTTTTGCCTTTTTTTTTTTTTTTTTTTTTTTTTTTCTGATAAATTGGTATCTGTTAATTCTTCAAGAGAAGAAGAAGAATCAGTTATCTGATTTTTTAAAGTTGTGCTACCCAGGAAAGTCACTGAAACTACAAAGAAAATTATCTCACATTAGAAAGGCATAAAAGCACTGGATCAGGAAATAGCAGGTTTAACTGATTAGAAATGCACTGTCTGAAGAAGCTATTCTAAAATACTCCACCCACTCATAGATTAGTATTAGAAAAAAAAAAAAAAGTACTTTGTGACCTCCTCAGGTATAAAACATAAAATCAATCTTTTTTGTGAAAAAATAGTGCAATGCCTTTTCTTGTGGAGTGTAATTACATAGATTATGCTGTAACTGGACTCAGATATTCTTTCTCTGACTGATAACCATAAAAGCATCCTGGTCTCTTGGAGAGTAACTGAGAAATTTATGTGAAGCAAACTGAAATTTATAGAAGTTAGAACTGTCAGTATTTAAATACTAATTTATTATGAATTGTGAAACTAACTGGACAATTAAAACAAGAAGACAAAGTAGGATACAAAGCACATAATAGATGTTGAAATCTATCTTGTTTTACAGTTAGCAGTGTTCAGAAAAATCATGCCTTGTTATGCAATTATAGGCCAGCTGAAGGCATAAGATTCTCTTCAGTACTAATGCTTTTTATCGTCATATAATGTAATACAGTAAAATCTGACAGTTATATCTTTTATGATCTAAGCATTAAACTTTTTAAAAAAAAAAGTTTGTAATACTTATTTGGGCTCTTAGGTTTTAAAAAAGAGGAAAAATAAGAGTATTGTCACCTGTCAATACAGTGTTCATCAAATTTTCTGATGCTTATCCAGAAGTTCCCAAATATACTTCCTTCTGAAGAATAAGCAATTCATCTGAATAATGCAGCCAAATCTTCTTATATACTAGTCTTGATTTCTGTGTTTTATTTGTGTACTTTCAAGGGATGATGTAGGGGCAGGGTTGTGTTGTGATAATTTAAGAAGAAATAGTGGGCTAATCCAGAAGATGGATGGCAGATGAATGCCTACATTTTAATTACTTCTTCAAGTAAATTTCTCAATTTCTTTTATCAAGCACAAAGTACACCAATTTTTAATTCTCATTTTCATGTGAGAATGTTGAAACGTGAATGAGTCAGGATTTCCAAGCTGTAGAAACTTGAACATATTTACCAATTTTATTTCTGTGTTTTCATAGTTACTGGCTAAATGATGTCTTAGTAGTCTTCAATTTAATTTTCTTCCATTATTTTACCATCCAAAATACTATCTATAGTCTAAGTCATTCATGAAATAAACCATTCAGCTCATTTTTGAGACCATTTTCACAGGCAAAAAAAAAACCAAACAGGAAAGAATTTTATCTTCTGATAACATTAGATCATACAGGTTTTGTTTTTTTTTTCATTCATAGCGGCAGTGTCACAGTTTCACACTGCGTTGGCAGAGATTTTAAAAGAGTACCTACTTTATATAGATGGTAACATAAGAGGCACAAACAGGATACAGTAAGTAGCTTGCAAAATCAAAAAGCATTTTAGAAGATATATGAAAGTATAGACAACCTTGTCAACTTTCTTTGTTGCTCTTGGTTATTCTCTCCTCAAAACTTTGAATAATATTAAAGCATAGAAGCCAGGAAAAAGGTAAAGTTTCCTCATAAGTAAATGGAAGAGGTCATAGGCATTGTAATTCTGGCATACACACTTCAAAGTCACCTGAATATGAAGGAAGTTTAGAAAATATTGTGTAGGGGATGTTTTCAACAGCTCTTTAGGGAAGAAAGTGCTACTTGTTTGAAAAATGCTTGTAACGAGTTGGATTGTTGAATGACCATGGCCAGCCAGTAGACTCTTGTACCTATTAATGTAGCATTTGCAGAATACTTATTCCTCTTGGTACAGTTTCATTGAATTGGAAGGAGTAGAGCTTGTCAGGTATTTTCTAACAAGACAGTTTTTCATTTGTAAGGTCAGTGGATTAAGTGGAAGTGAATGTTAAAGATGTGTCTTAAAATTCAAGAATTCTTTGTTTGCAAGACACCAGGCCAGGAAAAGTTTAATTAATTGTCTAAGTAACAATGAAATATTTAAACAACTCTTCTAATTGTGGGGGTTTATGTTACCTTATTTATTGCTATTTTTTTTATTTCTTAGAAAGTGGTAATTGCAAAAAGCTTTTTAAGGGTGATGTTATGAGTTACTGTATATCTATAGACATTCATGAGCTCTGATAACTTTTAGCCTTTTACCAGCAAGTGAAGATTTTCTCCAGATTTTACAGTTTCTTTTGTATTTATTACTCATTTGTTTGTTTGTTTGTTTTGTGGGTTTTGGTTTTGTTTTGGTTTTAATTTTGTGCTGAGATTCTCAAAATAATCACCACTGAATCTTTCCCAGCTCAGGAATTAACATAATGACCTACACAAGATTTCCTTCTGTGTGACACATAGAATCATAGAATATCTACAGTTGGAAAGTCTCGTAAGGATCATCGAGTCCACCTCCCTGCTCCTCTCAGGACTACCTAACACTAAATCATATAATTAAGAGCATCCTCCAGACAGTCCTTGAGCTCTGACAGGCTTGGTGCTCTGGGATGCCTGTTCCAGTGATCAACCACCCTTTCAGTGAAGAACCTTTTCCTAATGTCCGGTCTGAACTTCCCTTGACACAGCTTCATTCCATTTTTTCGTGTCCTATTGCGTTGTCACCAGAGAAGGAGATCATAGAATCATAGAACTGTTTGACTTGAAAGGGATCTTAAAGATCATCTAGTTCCAATCCGCCTGCCGTGGGCCGGGACACCTTTCACTAGATCAAGGTGCACACTGTGTATTGGCAGAGTTTTTAATTTTGAAAGAGTTCCTACACTTCCAGAGAGGGGGCATCCACAACCTCCCCCTCTGCTGCCCCACCTTGAGGAAGTTGTAGACTGTGATGAGGTCACCCCTCATGTTTCTCCAAGCTGAACAGAACAAGTGACCTCAGCCACTCCTCATGAGTCTTGCCCCTGAGGCATCCCAATACAAAGCTGTAAACTATCTGCGCACTATATGAAACTGTTTGACTAGCATGTTCTTTTTCCATTACCAGGTTTAACTTTGCCTTACCATATGCAGTGACACACTTTAAGAAGCCATTTCCGCTACTGTCAGTAGTTCTACTTTTATACTCATAGCCAGATGCAAAACCCACTAAGGTCAATGAAAAATGCCCTTTCACTTCAGTGGTCCTTAGATGAGATTACTTAAGTCTTGAAATCTACTTTTGTAAAATAATCCTTTGAGTTTATTTCTTTCTAAGTATTTTCAGTTAACTTTATTTGCCTTAGTAATTATAGTAAGTTGTAACTATTTTGGGGTTCATTTAACACCAAAGACACAGCACTGATGTAGGAGTGATCTGGATTCTGTACTTCTGCATAACCAGAAGTAAACATTATGTTGGAATTAATTAGGTTTCTGGAAAGACAACGAGACTGCAAAATTCATTCATGAATTTGCCAGATGAAACCAGAGGCATAGCTCTGCATTATAACTGTGCTGTTGCTAATGATGAATAGAAGTAGAAAAATCCTGCTCATTTTTGAGATTGTAGGCTGTGTGCTGCTGGGCAGGCAATTAAAAAATTACCTTCCATCTTATGAACAAAAGAGAAGTGAAAATTAATTCATTGCAACAGTACCATGTCATTCTGTAATACATGAAAAATTGCTCAGAGTGTACACAAACTTTTAGTTATTTTTAAAGATGTCATTCCAGGTATATATCTTAAAAAAAAAAAAAAAAATAGAAAACCATAGGTAAACTCGCCTTGCTTTCAAGTTTTTATGTATAAGCTTAAGTAGCCATCTAAATGCTAAGTGACCCTACTGCAGTTTACATATTTTCTGTATTCATAGAACTGTGAGCAGAAGAAAAACTGAGTTGCTATTTTTATCATCAGATAAATTATATTAACAATAGTATTGATAAAGCTATAGTAGGCAGTAGATAATGGTAAATCATATCTCAAAGTAACTATTTATTATAAATATCTATGATTAAGGGCAAAATTTTATTAATAGATGAGTAAGTTATGAAACTCAGAATAAGAGAGGTTTTATACATATATAATAAAATGATGTATTTATAGGAACACTATGCAGTGTGGGCTTAACTGAAAACTCAGTGCTGTCTATTATTTCTTTCACATGTATGACTGTTATAAAATGCCATCATATTAATTAAGTTTCACTGCTTTTCTCTGTTTTCCTGCAACTTTAGCTAGGGCTGTAGCTAGATCAGGCTTTTGTTGAATGGAAGCAGAAGTGAAACTTCTGAACTTTGTGAGGAACTTCAGGTTTTATTATTCATAATTAAAAAGTTGATGAAAGTCAGCAGTACATCTTTATAAAATAGCAAATGCTTCTGGTGCTCAGCAGGTTTCATGTCTGTGCAAAACACTGTTTAATGGGAACAAGGATTATCTGAGACAAAGTGTCACTTCAGCCTCCTCTCTGAGTTAGTTTCTACACAAATTCAGTCATTTGACAGATACAGGAAAGGCAAGAGCCTCAAAACTATTACTTGATGCCTCTTCTTTCTCTCAACATAGCTGTTAACCGGTATGATCATAGACAGCAGCTGTTTTTAATGGTCATTGTGCATATATTTGAAGTTATGAAAAAATCTTTCTTATCTCTCAGAATATTCTTTCATGGTGGTAAAGATTCAGTGGAAATTACTTTTTTTTTAATGTTGTTGAACAAAACCCCCCAAAATAAGGAAAGGGAAATGTAAAGAAAACAATCTTAGTTTGCTTTTAAAATTCTAGAAGTGGCTTGCACCATCAAAATTATTTATGTTTTGGATAAGGGCAAATATTTTTAGGAACTAACACAGGGCAAAAAACATGAAATGCTGAACATCACACATTTTTTTGATTATGTGACAGTTTTGTGTCAATCTACATCCTCTCAAATTAGGTTTCACAATCTACAATAGTATTCAAATTAATCTACAGTTCATGTTAGTATAAATCAGTTAGAAATTTAGTGAGAAAATATTTGGAACTACAGGTTATCCTTGTTTTCATCATAGGAAAACTATCTTACCTTTTTTGTCTCAGTTTCTTCATTCATAAAGTGGGCCAAATATGTGGATGGATTACTGCTGGGTATTTGTCCTGAAAGATATTTAAATGCCCAACTCATAATCTGGAACTGGTTTTGCACCCAGAAAATGTTAAAGACCTTGCTGTTATGACAGAAAAGACAATAAAGCAATGACTCTAGTTAAAAGGTGCAAAGACACTCAGCAAAATATTTGCCTGCAAACATTTGAAACTCAAACTTTGACCTGATGGAAAAAAGGAAATTGTCCTTTTTACATCTTACAGAGGATAGTTGTTTTTATTTTGCAGAAGCTGTGTCTCAAGCTGGAGGCCAGGAACCTTATTTATTTCCATCCAATTTTTGTTCTGAAACCATAAATATGTTGAAAAGAGCAAACTAAAAGCTTTTGCTAAGACTTTTCAGATGTTCGCAAAACAAAATTAACCTTTGACATTTTACTTAGGCTAAAAAGTGAATGATGTTTAATCTCTGTTGTTTAGTGCAAATGGTTGAAAAATGGTATTAATAACAAAAAATGTATTTTGCTGTTTGTAGTGCTGCCAGTGTGAACATGACAAATAAAACCTAGGGAATTCAAACAAAGTAAAGAAACAGTACGTGACTTGAAATATTAGATAATCCATAGTTGAGTGCACAGAGTGGTTTTAGAAGCACATGAAATTTAATACACCAGATCAAGCCATAAAACCCAGTGTTTATCAAATCGAATAGCCTAATGTGTCGAAGTTTAACATTTCGAGAAAAAAAATACTCCCATAAAGCAAGTAGGTTACTGGTGAAAAAATTCCCTCATCCTCCCCTCAGCTTCAGTGTTGACCAGTTCATTCCTGAAACACAATACCAGATTTTTTTTCCTTCAGTCTGCTTGCAAAAATAATAATAAATTTGTAATAAGTAATAAATTCTGCCTCATCCAATGATTACAGTTTCTCTGGATGAACATCAGTACAAACATTGTTAGAATGGAGTCTATCAAACTTTTTTCTTTTACTCTGGGGTATATTCTTGCACTTTTTGATGCTCTTTACAATCACAGGCAATATATATGAATTGTTAAATAAACTCAAACATTCGGACCTGTAGGTGTATATTAGCTATGACCATAGCTAATAGAGGAATTACCTTTTATAAATAGGAATGTTGTTTTTCAATGCAGTGGCAGATGAATAACATACAACAGCACTATTTCTGTAGATCAGATAAGAAAAATATACATGATATACTAAAATTATATAAGTCCATGTAGCTTCACCCACTGCAGAAGAGCTGACCTGACTAGTATTGGAGCTTCCATGAATGTCACACATGACTGAGAAGTGGCCAGTAGTGTAGAATGGGATGACTAATTTGTAAGGAGAAAGATGATGACATAGATAACGAGGGTATCAGAAGTAAATGTAGTAAGCAAAATACTTTCTTTACAAATGTAATTTTCAAAGTACAACTTTGGGGACTTTTTTTAACCAAATTATACCCAACTTAATGGGTTTTGAGCTGAGTTAATTTAAAATTTACAATAAAAGAGAAAAGCAAAGAAAATCAGGGTCACTGAGAAGAATAACAGAAGGTTGGCAACTAATGAGCTTGATTCTGCTAAGGGACTAAAAGATTTATTTGTCTTGTTACTGATAGAAGAAACAGAAGGTATCATCCCAGACAGATACATCTTCCTGAGGGAAAGAAAAATGTTAAAGACCTTGCTGTTATGATGGAAAAGGCAATAAAGCAATTACTCCAGCTAAGATTTGCAAAGCATTAGGCCCAGGTGAATTTGACTGTTGAGTTCCGAAGGAAGTATCAAGAAAAATAGTTAAAATTTAAATGCACCATTTTGATTCATAAACTCATAAGAACAGAGCTCTTATGAAGGTCATCAACCTAAATGTTTGACATTACACACAGGAAAACATCAATACAATGGGTATCAAAGGAAACAAATAAAGACAGTTTAAATGGCAACATATTAAAATTTTCACTTGCTTCTCTATACAGTCCCAAAGTAAAATATCCATTTACCACAACTGAGAAGCTCAAATCTATAATTTTTTCTCCTGATAGCTTTTGCAATGTAACGTATGCCTTTCAGTGCAAGATTCAGCACACCATGAAAGTTATTAAAACTTTAACAGTAGGCTGGTATCTATTCAAAGTAATATAAAACTTAAACATCATTTTCGCACATCATTCAGCAGAATACTAAGTTATATATCCATGCAAACCTGCTGCAGAAATTGCATTACAACCTAAGTTCCAAGAACAGTAGAAAATCGTGTTCTCTATATACGGAGTTCAGACCTAATTTCAGTGTGTGTAAACCTTTGCCTGTAGATGATTAATTCCTTTTGGATTAATTTATTATTAGAAGCAAAATTATTTTTTCAAAACCCATGAAAAAATCTATGGTGTTTTAGAATTATAGTAAGACATGACTATTGCTAGCACTAAATACAGAGAAAAAGCTACACAACAGGTTTTACAGGACAAAGTAAAGAACTAAAATATGGATATGAAAGCTAAATGACTGGTTCAGTCATATTTGTAATTTTAATCAAAACACTGCATTTAGAAGATTTCTAGAAATCTGTAGACTAAGTGAAATTCATACTCTACAACCTACGTATTATTTATTTATATTAAAGGTTCTGAATCAACCAAAAATTATGGTATAATTGTATAAAAATAGTTATCCTTACCACATGCCATAAAGCAGGCATTGTCTGAGCAGAACTCAGCATACTTGTAAATAGTTAAACAATTTTTTAAAGATGGTTAAGCTGCCTGTGTTACTAACTTTACTAGAGGTATTTCTTGGTGTCAATATGTACTAAAACATGGTCTGAACTTTTGGGAATTATGAATCATTGCTTATAGTCTTCCACCTGTTGTCAGTTAATCCCAGCCAGCTGCTACATATTCATACAGCCACTTGTTCACTTTTCTCCTAGCAGGATGAGGGAGAGAATGGAAAAACCAAATGTTAAACACCCATGGGTCAAGATAAACACAGTTTAATATGTGAAGGAAAGAGGGGAAAAAACAAGTGATGCAAAGGCAATCACTTACCCTGCAAGCAGACTGATGCTCAGCCATTCTCCAAGCAATGGCTACATTTGAAGACAAAACCTCCCAGTTTTATTACTGAGCATAGAATTAGATGGTATGGAGTATCCTTCTGGCCAATTCAGGTCAGATGTCCTGACTGTGTCCCTTTCCAGCTTCTTGCCCACCCCCAGGTTACTCACTTGAGTGGCAGAATAAGGACCAGAGAAAGTTCTGTTCAAGCGCTGTTCAACTATAGCCAAAGCACTGGTGTGTTATCCATACTGGTTTTGTCACAAATTCAAACCACAGCACTATATGGACTGCTATGAAGAAAGTTAACTCCATTCCAGCCAGAGACAGCACACAACTACAGTCTTTCTTTGGTAGGTCATGTACATGTGTACTTTTCCAGGTATTGAATTCATTGCATAGCCTAAGATACATACTTCGACTGCCACAAACTTCAATCTCTCAATGCACATTAAAATGCTTCTGAAATGAATAGTAAAATACACTATCTGTTTATTGCCACTTTGTTCTTAGCTTCCTTCTCGGGTGCAAGACTATTCTCTATAGGTATTTAAGCATTCAGTATGAAAGTGGTATATTCTTTATATTTCAACTTATTCAGGACCTTGATGTCCATGAAGTACATGAATGAGCATGGTGTGATGAACTGCAGCTTGATACTTAACAGAATACTGGCCAGAAGCAATCTTACCTCTATTAGAGATTTACATTAAGAAAGTGTGTAAGTGTGTGTGATGTTTTGGAAGACTGCAAGAGGGGGAACATAGTGCCAAATTTTAAAATTGCAATAAGAAAGACTCAAGTTTTCTAGCTTTTCTTTAGCTTCTAGAAGACTTTGGAACAAATATTCAAGCAAATGATTTGTTAGCAGTTGCAAAGTAAGGAAGAGATGAGTAACAGTAAACATGTTGCTATTTGTCAGCAACAGATTACGTTAAACTTCAGCAATTGTTAGAGATTGTCAGGAAGCAGCAGATGTCCTGTATTCTTAAAACAAATCTTTAGGCACTGCCTAACATGACATTCTCTTAAGCAAGATAGGAAACCTTGGACTAGATTAAGTTTCTAAACTGCTTGTAAATTGCATGCAAAGTTGACTGGATAACTGTGCGAGTTGTCAGTAATTCTCTGTCAAAGCAAAAGGACAAACCAACCACAGGCATTGTTCCTGGAATCAATTCTTTGCTGCTTTTCTTTAATTAGCCTGGATGGTAGAGCATAGACCAAGTTTATTAAATCTGCAATAACACAGAGCTGGGAAAGAGAAACAGTGTACTCAAGATCAAGCTTTGAATTCAAAATAAGCTTGACAAATTAGAGAAAAGGACCAAAAGATATTCTAAAACTGTGGAAACAAGTGAAAGGTGCTAGGCGTAGGAAGGAATTATGGACAGCAAAAATATGTTGTAGAAAAAAACTGGTGAAATACTGTTTCTTTGGAAAAGAATCTGTGAGTCTGCATGTATCACATTCTGAACAGGGGTCAGCAAAGCCATGAAGTTGTAAAAAAATCTAAGAACATTTTATCTCTTGTAAATGCAAATAAACCTTGTAAGACATGGCAAAGTGATTATCCAATTCTTCTCAGTGTTGTACTCCAGGCTGGAATTCTGCATCCAATTTTGAGCATTGCGTTTCAGCAAAAGACGTAGATCAATGAAATAAAAAACAAAAGACCTGAGGTTATGAACCTTGTAGGAGAAATTACTAAGGGAGGATCTGATGGCAAAGATCAAGTTCGTAAAGGGGTGGTATAAAAAGGAAAGAAATAATCTGTTCATCTTTCGTCCATAGTAGATAGGATAAGAAATAATGGGGTTAAATTGCAGCAATTAAGAGTAAGTTTAAACATTAGGAAGAACTTTCTAATGATAAGTGTAGTGAAACACCGAGATAGATGTAATGGGAGTGGGCGATGGGAAGACATTAGATAAGTATTATCAGCATTGACATAGACATAGTTTATCCTACATTAAGGCAGAAAAACATGCTGGATAGTTCTGGTTTTTATCACAATTAATTACATTGATACATTCCCGGAAAAGAGTAAACTATCCTGCCTAACAGCTGGTGGCCACAGAATTACGTCTTCCAGTACAGTAAATGCCAAAGACAAAATATGCTAGTAGCTGTAATAATTCAGTATCTGATTCTTTGACTTTTAATATAAAATATTTTTGCCTTCAGGTTAGAATTTTTTTTTTTTTTCCTTTACAGTAATCAGATTGTTGGAAAATTCTGCTTGTTTTTACTTTGACAAACCACAGGGGGTGAGGGGTTTGAGGAAGGAAGGAAGGAAGGAAGGAAGGAAGGAAGGAAGGAAGGAAGGAAGGAAGGAAGGAAGGAAGGAAGGAAGGAAGGAAGGAAGGAAGGAAGGAAGGAAGGAAGGAGTCGTGGTAGAAAAAGTGGAGCTGTGGCACTGCTTTTCTGTAAGAATTAGAAAACAGGAAAAGAATCCGACAACACAAATCGCATTTCAATTTGCTTGGTTTGGACCTTACAGGGTCATGAGTAGCCAAAGAAATGACAGAATGAAGTCTGAAACAGCATAAACCTTTGGTGAAACTTTGTTGCTTCTCCTGTCTGTGTTTTTTAGATCCTATAGTGAGATAAAGAAATAGATGAGGAGGTTTAAGTGAATTGTTTGTATTTACCTCTTTCCTGAAGTGGCTTGATGTTTTGGCATATAATGTTATTGTAATGAATAATATGTGGTGCTTTTGTTGTTCTGGTTGCTTTTTGAAGACTCTGTAGTTTGGACCCAACTGAACTGAATATTTCTCTTCCTTATTTCTCTCCTGAGAAAGTT
Source organism: Athene noctua (assembly GCF_965140245.1). NCBI lineage: Eukaryota > Metazoa > Chordata > Aves > Strigiformes > Strigidae > Athene > Athene noctua. Next base: position 113,107,263 of record NC_134037.1, on the reverse strand, counting down.
TTTCTGCATATGTAACAACATTTCTTCTCTATTACGCTTGATAAGAAGAGATTTTTTAACTTTCCTCTTGGTGGAAAAAAAAAAGTAAGTCTTCTTTATTTTCTTCTGTTTGCCATTTTGTCCTTCATATTAAATCTACAATTCTTTCTACAGGAGACATAAAGCCAAAGGGGAAAAAGGAAAGTCTACAATAAATTAAATTGGCACTTGGGAGACATTTCCTAAAAATAAGTACATGTATCTGGGATGCAGAAGATTCTGATCTTTTTCTTGATCACTTATTGGTAGTAGGAGAGTTGCTTTTTTATGATAAAACTTACAAAAGGAGTAGTCTAAATAGCACTAATGCTAAAAAGTAGTCTACACTGAGGAACATCCAGGATTCTTAGAATAAACAAGCATTTAAGACAATAAACTACTTCCATGGACACTTTTACTCCTTGGTTTCCCAGCTGAATAAAATAAGGAGTTCACACATTCAGCACTGCATATTTATTTCTGCTTAACAAAATAGAGTTTTATAATTAAATCTACCATCTAAAAGATCACAACAATTTTCACAGACATTATGGTTTAGAGAAGCAGTATTATACACTATTTAAACAATTCTCCTCTTTCAATAAAATTCTATATGGCTCATATGATTCCTACCTGATCTTTCATAAAAATTTAAGTCTGGACACCATCTACCTGTAGACAAAATATTGTCTGTCTAAGCCTAGCCAAATTTTCTGTCTTGGCTTTTTTTTTTTTTTTTTTTCCTGAATCAAATTAAAATTCCACTATGGTGTTTCCTTCAGCTGTGAAAGAAGTCCTAGATACACACGTTCACTTGAATTGAATAGCCCTCACATCAGTCTCGAGCACCACTTGTTCTTGCTTGGAAACATTTATTACCAAATTTTCTGTCTGCTTCATGGGGGCATCTGTATGTATAAATCACTGAGGTCCTTCCATGAAAGACTCTATGGAATTACAAAGAGATTTTATTGCTTAACAAAATGTGGATACTTCATCAGTGAATTAAAGATTTCTACCCGCAAAGATATGAACTCAGTTCTCAGAGCCTGAGTATACAGAATCAGCTGGAAAGAGAGAGTAATTTTTAGTGATCAAACTTCAAAAATAAAAAAAAAAATACATTTAAAAGTGAGTATAAGCAGAATGAACAAAAATTAAGCCTAGGAAGAACTAATGTTAAGAGGGTTTCTTCCCCAAAACAAAGTAGAAAGTTCACCTGTAAAAATATAGATTTACAACAAGATTAAATGTTTTGTTTTAACACTGCATTATTTACTAACTATAATTATTCTGTGAACTCCACATTGAAGTAATGGTATATCTGTAGCTGCCTGTAGAGATCAAGACCCATTTTTTCTCTTGATATCTGTTCAATAATAGTCTTGTGAACTGTCATTTCCATCTTTTTCATAACATCATAGCTATGTGATTATTTTTTGTGAGAAGTGGCACTCATCTTAAGGAATGAAAATGCTTTCTCAGAATCTGATTTTTCAAGGTACTGGGTAAATCTTGCATGGGTTTTTGAGGTCTCTATGGGGTTTTTTCCATACGTGCAAAGTATGAGTATGCTAGACTTCCAGAGTCTACTGAAGTATATTTTGTATCCCTGTAAAGGAACATAGCAGCCCTCGAAATCTCGTCAATCCTCTGTGTAGTGCAATTAATGTAATTGCATATTATATGTAAGTTCCTATTCATGTTATGTCTTCTAGAGAGGTTCCTGATCAGCAAGGTAATGTGTCCTGTTTTACCATATAGTTCATCCATTTCAGTTGTTCAGTTTCTTTACAAATAGTTTTGCTCCCCTTCAAATTGCTATTAAATTAGCCAATGTTTTGTTCACAAACCAACATATAGCAGGGACAGAATTTCTTGATACCGCACTGGAAATCAAATTTGGGCGTATGGCTTTGCTAATTTCTTAGTGAAAAGATTTGTACTTGCCTCAGCTATTGATCTTGTATCAGTCTTGATTTGCATGAACAACATCTCTTTAGGTCAGTGGGAGATGCTGGTAAAGACTGAGATCAACGATGCACACTTGTTACTATGCTTTCCATGGCAGAGAAGGCTGCCAGATAATATATTGCCTTGAAAGTATTTTATTTGAGGTATTATTGTTGGTAAGATTCTCTATAAGTTAACACTGTGTTTTCCAAACCAGCCAAGTGATTCCTGAACAATTGCATATGATGTACTACTTCACACTGATGAATGGGTGTAATTTTTATCCCTGTATATCAAGATTAACTAGTCTAACTCTGACTGGTAAACTGACCTCCAGCTTTCTCTTATAGTTATCAATAATTCTCCATGCATTGCACTAGAAGCATGGTGAACAAAGACTTCAAATGGTACAGATAATCACAGTCATGTTCGTACTTTGCACTGAATATATTTAGACTATTTTTTGAAGGGAAAAAAAGGCAATTATCCTTTTTTTCTACCTGAGCCTGGAGATAGAAGATATAAAAAAAACCCCAACAACAACAACAACAAAACCCAACCCCCAAAACAAACCAAGAACCAACCCACCTTGGTGTAGTTTCTTTGATGTGACCATGAGATACACTCAGAGAGATATACAAGAACATATCTGAAACATATCTGAACAATCTGAAATTGTTTCCTTTATATGGACCCAGTAAATGTGTTTGTTAAAGAAAAATCAATACGGAAAGAAAAATGAATCACTGCTCCTGGTAAAACAACAACAACAAAAAAAAGTGTTTCAGATGCTTTATAATTGTTCAGAAAATATTTGTGGAAGGAATGACGCCTGGAAAACCTCCCAAGGTCAAGAAAATCCATGACATTGTGCTGAGTAAGTTACACTAATTCTTATGCACTCAGTTTTCCCCAGATAAACTACTATTCTTTTACTTCTTCTTTTTCTCTTTTTTTTAAAAAAATTCTTTTTTCCGTTGTTGTTTTTCTCCTCCTCCTCCTCCTCCTCCTCTTTCTTCTTCTTCTTCTTCTTCTTCTTCTTCTTCTTCTTCTTCTTCTTCTTCTTCTTCTTCTTCTTCTTCTTCTTCTTCTTCTTCTTTCTTCTTCTTTCATTTGCATATATCTGTTTCCTGTAGTTGCTAAGAAAACTACCAAATTCCAGGAGGGAATATCCAATTTATATAAGCAAGTGGGATTACTTTTATATGTAAACGGTACCAAAAGGTGTGTCACTGTTGCACAAAGATGACTAAACTCTCTGTGCAAACTTCAGCCTTTAGGACTCAATCTTATAATCCAGTTGCAAAATTCCTACTGACCTGAAATTTCTAGTGGAACTTTTATCTCATTTCAGAAAAGCATAGCTGCTGTTAGTCCTACATGATGAACTTCAGTTTTCCTTTGCACTCACCACTGTTTAATTCCAGCATGTATGAACCCTGTTCAGTTTCTGGAGAAGCTGGGACCTAGAAGGCATGTGTTGTTTCTACCCAAATTAAATCTGTACTCCACTTGTCACTGGATTTATGTTCTTTAATGTTTGTGAATATAGTGGGGTGTTTTTTTTACAATATTTTGACCAATGAGAGGAAAATAACCAACATTTGAATATTTTCATGCTCCAAAGTGTATGTAATTGAACAGTGCAATTCTAAGAGAACTCCAATTTAAAATGTGTTTATGAGGTTTTCAACCAGAGATTTAAACTTGTGTTATAAGGGATTTACACTAGTCCGCATATATTTGAAGTAACACTCTTGTCTCAGTGAAGCTTTCAATCAGAATCTGCACTTTCCCATTGCATTCTCACTCAAATCAATTTAGATGAAAAATTTATTTGACCTAGTTTAGTAACTTTGCTATCACAAATCATATCTAAATATGTGGGTATGTAGTCATTCACAAATAAAACATATGATTTCCCTGTGATAGTATCAACATTTTCTGTGTTGCTTTTATTTCATCTTATAAAATACTGGTTGGGACAAACAGCCTTGACCTAATCTGTAATATGCAGCTTGGTGAAGTAACAGCTATACACTAGAGATGGCACTAAGCTCATTTTAACTACAAACATAAACCCAACTCTTGAAAGCATTGTGGTAACTTCCATTACACTAAAAGCTATTGATTAGAAATGATTCCCTGGCAGAAGGAGGGGACTCATGAACTCAGGTTCCGATGATTTGCCATGAGATCTCAATGGGAGTTGCAGTTGCCAAGTAGCAGCACAGCAGATAAACCATAAAAAACAAGGAGCAATCCAGGTCTTATCCAAACTGTGTAAATTAATGAAAAGATTTCTATCCATCTGAATGGGTTCTAGAGAAGATCCCATTGTATGTCATAAGAACTATTCCTGCCCAGTTTTTCTATTCCACTTATTTTTCACCAGAACTTTACTTGTTCTGGTTATTTAAATTTTACACTTTTCATCAGACTTCTTGTTACTGAAGACAGAAAAAGCATGTAATTACATAAAGGACATGTACAGTATTTGTTAGGATACATCTTCTACATGTCTTTTTAATACATGCAGGTATCATCAATACAAGATATAAGAGCATAATAACAGCAGAGTTGTTTAAAGTTTTATGCCAATACCCTAACCAGAAGGTGGTGTATTTTAAAAATTTGGTCCACTATAGAAAATGGTGATAGCTCACTAATAATGCAGACTGAATAAAAAATGATAGTTATCAATATTGAATGTTAAGAGGTACATTCAAACAGATAAAAGAAAAATACTTGAGACCTTGATATTCTGAACTATTGGAGACAAATGGCTTTTTGGGGAGGAAGAGTTGGTTTGTTTTAATGGAAGTAAAATGAGGTGTCTGTTCTACATGCATTACAGGCATGTTGGGGGAAATGTGCTTTGAATTTTTTTCTTTGTCTAAGAAGCAAATGTGTTACAAGCATTAGATGTTCTTCATAACAGATACTTTTGGAATAAGTATACGTTCTTAAAGAATGAGGGCATTTGCTACAAGCTGTAAAAAGCAGAATGAAAAAAATGTTTAAGCACTTTTAAACTTACTATATAAAGAGGCTTTGCAAATGAAAATAATTAGTTATGCTATTACTGGTTTCTGTACAGTTCTTATAGTTTTGTTTGAAACAAACTGTAGAACAAGAGTTCCTTGAAATATTTTATTTAAATAAAAGAACATACAACAAATTCAAAATCCTATTAATCGATACTGCAAGTTCATAAGCATCTTCATATGCATAGGTCTTTGTCTTGTTGAATTGTAAGGAGACCTGAAGTTCAGTGTTACCTGTTTCTGTCCCTTGGCATGATATGGCATTTTGGAGGAGTTTTGTGTTAGTAAAGTGAAATGTTTTTTCTATGTTCAGTGTGAAGATTGCTTCTCGTTTTGTTTCTGTATATATTAATAATTAGACCATAGTACATCATTTATTGTTCACTATGTTGACTGTATTCATTACATTTATACACACTCTACATTGCATAAGGTAATATCATTGCATGAATGAATGTGAATATGCTTATGTAGTCTGTGTATTCAGTATATACTCATAACAATTCCACCTTATTCAAATATGAGTTTCTCTCTTAGTAGATGGTTAAGATGCTCAGGTTATTTCTTTATTTTGAAAATGTGATTGAAAAAAAAAAAAAGCAAGAAATGTTTGCGGTTGATTTGGAAGTTTTGTTAACGTGATAAAGTACCTAGGTTATATGATACACAATACTTGCTTTCATTATTATAACTCTGTGAATTGCCTAATGGCATAAATACTCTGCTGGGGAGAAATTTTAATTATGGTTTAGATGTAGGAGTTTTTCCACTTTGGGAACCTCAGAATTATTCCTCCTCTTCATGAATAAAAACTAGGAAGCAGATGATTTGTGTACTCATTTCAATAATGGACCAACAATCAAAGTTATTCACTGGGATTTACCTTATAGAGGATGATTTCCCCTGTAGGACAGTTTGCTTGGTCCACTTATTATTAAAATTGTGTTTTAATAATAGAGAAATACCATTTTATGTAATGTTAAAGATGTAACCTCAAAAGAAAGCTACCTAAGCAATACATTCAGAACACATTTTAATGGATATCTTTTTTCATATTACTCAACCAATAACATTTATGTCTCCTCAGATATTTTCTTCTATAGCTCTACATTTAGATGTTCTCATTAATTTCCTTCTAAACTTCCATTTGACTCAGTTCCATAAAAGGTCATTACAATATTCCCTACTGTTCCCTTAATATGTACTACAGGGCAATACACCACAAAGATAACTTTTTGTGAGGAATTATTATAATTGGTTCTGATAAAGTTTTAGCCCAGAGATAGTTCGTCACTAAAGAATCCTATGTTGATTTTTCTTGTCATTCTAAACAATTTGCCATCTGTAGAAGAGCTGACAGTAGAAAAGATGCTTTACCGCTTTTTCATTGGCAACATGCTACTGTGCTGATGCATCATGGTAGATGAAATACATCACAGCATAACAATACAAAAAATAATCTCCACATAGCCTATATTGAAGGTAATGGAGGTTTAGAAAAAAAGGTAAAATGATTAAAGATGAGCATCAGAATATATATCCAAGTAATGTCTTTCAGGAAAGAACAAAGGTAATAATGAAGACTTCAAGAAATGTCAAAGAGGACAGAAAGGAAGAAGAATTGGATGAGCCTTTTTACAGACATGGGAGGAGCTTCACATTTGTTGGCCCTGGTCCTCATTCAGCCACCCTGATATCTGATGGAGGGGCAACATAGCAGAATGTAAGCAATCCAGGAGGCTCCTGGACTGCTTTGATGGTAACTTTTCCTCCAAATGGTAGCAGAGCCAATAAGGAGAGGTAGTCTGCTGGACATCATATACCAGCAAGGAAGGACTCATTGAGGATGTGAAGATCAAGGCAGTCTTGGCTGCAGTGACCATGGTGGAGTTCAGTATCCTGAGAACACAGAGGAGGATGAGAAGCAAGCTTACAACATTTGTATTCAGGAGAGTTGATGTCGACCGCTTCAAAGATCTGCTCAGAAAAGTTCCATGAGATAAGGGTCTGGAGAGAAGAGGGTCCAAGAAAGCCAGTTAATATTTATGTATCAGCTCCTTGTAGCACCAGAGAGTTCCATCTCAACAAATACAAATTCAGGCAGAAATGCCAGGAGGCCTGTGTGGAGGAACAAATTGCTGCTAGCTAAATGCAAACACAAAAAAGAAACATACAATGGGTTGAAACAAGAACAGGTAGCCTGAGAGGAATACAGAAACACTGTCCGAGCATCCAGGAATGAAGTTAGGAAAGCCAAAGCCCAAATGGAATTTAATCTGTCCAGGGATGTCAAAGATAACAAGAAGGATGACTATAGGTACATTACTGAAAAGAAAGACCAGGGGAAATATGGATCCACTGTCAACAAGACAGGGGACCTGGTGACACAGGACATGGAAAAGGCTGAGGTACTGAATGCCTTCTATGCCTCAGCCTTTACTAGCAAGACCGACCTTCAGGAATCCTGGATCCCAAAAAGGAAAGGCTGGAGCAAGGAGATCAGGTCAGGGAATAATTAAGCAAACTGGGCATACATAAGTCCATGGGGCCTGATAGGATGCACCCACAAATGTTGAGGGAGCTGTCAGATGTCATTGTGAGGCCATTCTCTATAATCTTTGATAAATAATGGCAGCTGGGAGAAGTACCCAAAGACTGCAAGAATTCAAATGTCACCCCCATCTTCAAGAAAGGCAAAAAGGAGGACCAGTGAACTACAGGCCAATCAGAGTCACCATGATCCCTGGGAACATGATGGAGCAGCTAATCCTGGAAACCATTTCCAGGCATCTTAAGGACAAGAAAATTATCAAGATTAGTCAGCATGGCTTCACCAAAGGTAAGTCATGCTTGACCAACTTCATAAACTTCTATGATGAATTGTCTGGCCTGGTAAATGAGAGCAGAGCTCTGAATGTGGTCTACCTAGACTTTGGTAAGGCCTTTGACACTGTCTCCCATAAGATCTCAGAGAAGCTGCTGATGTATGGTCTGGATTAGCAGACATTGCAGTAGCTTGAAAACTGTCTGAATGGCCAGGCCCAAAGGGTGATAATCAGTGGCACAAAGTCTACTTGAAGGCCAGTGACTAGCTGTGTACCCCAGGGATCAATACTGGGTCTGATCCTGTTTAACATCTTCATTAATGATCTGGATGATTGGGTAGAATGTACCCTCAGTAAGGAGGAGAACCCTCAAACTGGGAGGAGTGGCTGATACTCCAGAAGGTCATGTTGCCATCTAGAGCGACTTTGGTAGGCTGGAAAAATGATCTGACAGAAACCTTATGATATTCAACAAGAAGTGCAAAGTCCTGAATCTGAGGAGGAACAACCTCATGCACTCATATATGCTGGGGGACACCCAACTGGAAAGCAGCTTTGCAGAAAAGGACCTAAGGGTCCTGGGGGACAACAGATTGACCATAAGCCAACAATATGCCCTTGGGGCAAAGGAGTCTAATGGTATCCTGGGCTGCATTAGGCAAAGCATTGCTAGCAGGTGAAGGGAGGTGATCCTTCCCCTCAACTCAGCACTGGTGAGGCTACACCTGGAGTCTGTGTCCAGTTCTGGGCTCCTCAACGCAAGAGAAACATGGACATACTGGAGAGAGTCCAACAAAGGGCCACATAGATGATGAAGGAACTGGAGCATCTCTTCTATGAGAGTCCCAGCTGGGGACTGTTTAGCTTGGAAAAGAGAAGGCTCAGGGCGGGTCATGTTAATGTATAACTGAATGGAGAGTGCATAGAGGACAGAGACAGGTTCTTTTCAGTGGTGTCCACTCACAGGACCAGAGGCAATGGGCACAAACTGAAACACAGGAGGTGCTGTCTGAACATCAGGAAACACTTTTTCACTCTAAGGGAGACTGAGCACTGGCACAGCTTGCCCAGAGAAGTCATGGAGTCTTCAACACTGGAGATGATACTCAAAAGCCATCTGAACATGGTCCTGGGCAAATCAGCTCTAGGTCGTCCTGCTTGAGCAGTGGGGTAGGACCAGATGACCTCCAGATGTCTTTTCTACCACAGTCGTTCTGTGATTCTGTGAATCTGTGAATGTGATATTGATTAAACTGTTAGGAAGATAAGAACTAGCTCTAACTTGGTTTGTGTTCATTTTCTAGATGCCCTCAAAATGTGACTGTCTTGAAACACCAGAAATTTTAACTGTGCAGTTCTGATATGGGAACAGTTGTATATGAAAAGTTAATGTAGCTAGCCATAATATACACACAATCAGGGTTTTGCAAAAGCATGTCAGGTATAGTATGTCCTTATCACCTATTCTAAACTAAAGCCTTCAAGGTTTTTACATCACTCAGTAGCCTTATAAATGTTACAATATGTATTCTTATGCCAAGAAAATAACTGTTTAACCAATTCATATCAAAGTGATTAATGAAAAGCAAGAATCGTTCTAAAGCATCTGTTTCCTGATTGCAATGTGTGCAAGTATTCTTTACACATGGGAACTCAATCCAGGCTTTCACATGGCTACAAAAACTGATATTGTTGCTCAGTTCCTGTAAAATCTATGGAGGAAATAAAAAATACATAAATTCTTGTTTTAGGTAAGGATAACCAGATTTTAAGTGAGGAAATGTTAATTTTTTAATTGTAAAATTTCTTGTAATTAGTTTCATTGTCATTATCTATAACTACTAATTAATCAGAATAACATTCAGCGTTAGCATTAAATGATTGTAGATGAGTAAAGGAGAAAATTAAGTTCAGTTCTTAAAAAAAAATAAAGATATCTATTTTGTTCACTTGCTGTCACAGATAGCTGTGATTAAATTTTAATTTGATGTCAAATTAAACACTTGCAGCATGCTGACTTCCAGAGTACAGCTCTACTCACTTCAGAGGAATTTCCTGTTTAAAAGAGCAGAAAGTTTATTCTGTACCGTTCTAAAAGCTTCCAAGGGCAGGTTCAGCTCAGTTCACATCCACAAAATTAATCTCATTAGTAGCCAAGAAAATTTTATGGTGACTAGCTAAAGATCTATACAACAAAGTGATTCTGAGTATTGCTACTCTATTTTTAATTGCGTACAGTGCATCTTCTACATTTTTAGCTGCTAACTCTCAAGAACACTTCATATCAAATTACATTCAGCCACCTGTGTTGAAATCATGGCATCACTGATAACACAAAAACATTCCTCACTTTTGTATAAAGGCAGAGTGTGAATCAAATTGAGCAACCTGATCTAGTGGAAGGTGTCTCTCCCATGGCAGAGGGGCTGGAACTAGATGATTTTTAAGGTCCCTTCCAACCCAAACCATTCTATGACTCTATGGAAAATACAGCTAGTTTTGCATGCAGTCCTGTAAATTTTTGTGTTGCACTAGTCTGGGAAGGCTCAAATATCCAGCTACAGAGTCTGGGCCAGAGTGAGTATCTCAGAAGGTGCAGTCATATGTCATCACCCTTTAGTAAGTATTATAAAGGAGAAGTATTATATTTACACAGCAGAGATTGTGAAGGTGTAGATAGCTGCCAGTTCACCATACAATACAAAACCAGAAGAAAAGTTTTAGGAAGCATTGTCTAAAAACAATATCCTTTTCATGGACAAAAAAAGTGACCTCTCCTCCTTCAAATCTCCTGTTCATGTTATCCGGTGGATCATCAACTCTGTAAAACTCCTATCCAATTGGAAAATTACTTCTGCCATTCAACCACTGCACAGCATTTTTATTCACTCTCAGCTCAGCTAATCCTATTGTATTAATTGTATTGTCTAACAGACCCAGTTTTGCTGAAAGGATGATTGGACAGGGATTTGATTTCTTCTGATAGTAACTGAGCCCTGATTTTGCAGCCTCTTATATAGACATAATTGACTGCACAAAGCACAGCACAACAAGGAATCAGATTTCTTGGGCTAGTTTCTACTCTCATGTACACCAAAACAAGCATGAATATTTGGGAAAAATCTTTATTCCTCATTTCACAACTGTTTCTTAAAGAAGTTGTTGAAATGTTATTTTATAAATTTTATTAATTTCAAAACAGATAGTCTTAACATAGAAATACCTGTGTCACCCTGCATCACTTTTATAGAACATAATCTGTTCTTGCCATTACTCTCTGCCAACCAAAATAGTTCATTCTGTATGACAAGTTTTGATAGGAGTATCCTGAAAATATATTTTCATGACGTGTACCAAACAGGGCTATACTGGAGAAAATCCAAAGGAGTAATAATAGTGCTAGGAAGAAAAGAGGAGTTAAGAGCAGATGTGCAGGCCATGTAAAACGGACCATATACAGTCAGTTTTTAATTCTACTTAGTCTATTCATTCTCCATGACAGGAAATAAGACCTCTAGTGATTACAAGGAAGATGTCTAAACGCACAAATCAAAGTGTGCAAATCCCAGATATTTTCAATGGAAATTGAATGTTTCCAATCCAGAGAAATAGTCCCAGAGGCTAAATAGAAAAAGAGCAGCAGTTATAAAAGAATATCTGGTTACTGAGTAAAATACATAGATTTACGTTATGTTTCGTTTTCTGCTTATAGATGGAAATCAAAACACTGGAATGGACTGTGATTCTTTGACTCACCTTCACTTATGCAAATGACTTATTTCTCCTTCCATTATCTCTGTTATTAATATTCTAAATTCAATTATTATAAAACCTTTGATTCCTGGCTGTGGTTACTGCAGCCATGACACAGATTCAAGAACGCTTGTTGCAGTGACTGATGCAAATTTCTTTAAAGCACTGACATATTGCAAGCAGGTCTGAAGTTTAGTACATCTGAGACTAGACAGGCCCATTTTGGAGAAAAATAATTAAATCTAAAGAAGTGGCAAAATAAGGCCAAAGTCAAATTTCTTGGGATTGTAATATAATTAAAACCCAGTCATTTTTATATCTACATCATGATCTCTCCCCTGAGTCAGTCCAGTCAGTTATTTAGAAGTATGGTGAAAATTACTAAAAGAAGAGGACAAGTAACTTTCCAAAAATGTCAGTTCTAGGGAGTTGCTGAGAAAAATGAAATATAAGTATCACAGATGTACTTATCTGTTAACTACTGTGGATCCAAAGTAGCACAAGTCTATTCAGATGTGCAATATCTAAAAATGTGTAACAGTAAAATAAGCACAGATTAATAACATTAAACTAAAGCAATGGTGAATGATTTCATGTTTGATACACTTGTGATAATAAACAGTAGAAAAGTGATAAAGGAACCAAGCAGCACAAAAAATTGTTGCCTCAGAGTATTGATTTAATTATGTCTTGATTTTGATTCTATTTGTCATCTGTAGACAACTGGAGATGGTATTAGAAAGTATTACAGGTTGTAGAAGTAAATTGGTGTTGTGGATATTTTCCCATTGGGAACAATAGTAATGATTTATCTGAACGAATTTTTTTCACCCATTTGAATTCTTCATGGGAAACTGTTCTCAGTGAGCTCTTTGTGCAAATGATGCAGAGATTGGTTGTGAGAAAACAATTTATTTGAATGTTTTTGTGTTTAACAGAGTGTCAAAGTATTTGCTGCGGTTTATGCTTGGTTTCTGTTCTCATTTGAAAATTCATAGATTCATAGAAGTTATGGCCAGAATGTACTGCTATGAAAGTATTAACCTGACCTGCGAAACAGCAAGAGGCAGAATTCGTTCCAGTGATTCTTATACTGCAGCCCAAAAGCAATGATTGAGATACAGTTTCTGTCAGACAAAGGCTCTGTCTTCAGACATCAGAGAAGAACTCCCCAGTATTCCCAATGCTTGTTTTATCTTCATTGAAAATTTTAATCTTATTTTCAGTTGGAACTTTGACTCCTGATCCGAGCATTTATATGGTTGAAAGGACCTCCAGGTATCAAGAATCTTTCTCTCAACATTGATAGTTACAGGCTGGGTTCAAGACACATCTTAATCTTGCCTTTGATGTATTCAATAGGTTGAGCATCTTAAGGTTTTCATTGTAAAACATGGTTGCTGAGTTTTCTTAGGTTTTTAATGCCATGAATGACTGTGCGAAAAGTTTTTTTCTGAAACCTCTTTCATTTTTTACTTCCTTTTGAATATATGAACACTGGAACTAAACACAGTAATGGTTTTAGTTATGCCACAAAAAGTAATGCCATTTTCTATTTCTGTTTGTTGTTTCTTTGCCTGTGCATTCAAGACTTGCACTGACCCCCCTTAGTTGCTGCTTCACACTAGGATCTCATCTACAGTAGCTTAACTAAAATGAGCTTGTCATTATTTAATTCTCAATGCACTTGGGATACATAGCACTGTCAAGCAAAGGTGGCCTCACCTAGAGTAAATTCATGAGTGTTAGTAGAATTTACAGAAGTGTATCGAATTTGGGCTGATGGCTTTGTTTTGTACCAGTTGGCAGGCATTGGAACGGGCTGCCCAGGGAGGTGGTGGAGTCCCCATCCCTGGAGGTGTTTAAGAGTAGGGTCAACATAGTGCTGAGGGATCTGGTGTAGTTAGGAACTGTCAGTGTTAGGTTAATGGTTGGACTGCATGATCTTCAAGGTCTTTTCCAACCTAGACAATTCTGTGATTCTATGATTCTGTGATTCATCTGGCAAAAATCCTCATCCTCAACTTTGGTCAAGACAGGTCATCTGTGCTCCTGACCATATTGTACCTTTCTCCTGAGTCACATACAGGGCATTACAGAAAATAAGGGATCTTCATGGAGGTGTACATAGAAAATGGAGCCAGAACACACACAGACTCCTGTTATTCTGAAATTTCTCCCTTTCACCAAAAAAATCAATAGAGTCCCTGTTATATTTCTACCCACTGCACTGGAAAGTCCTTTGAATGGGTCCACGCAAAGCTGTGTGGAGTCTGTGAGAGGCTGTACATTGACTTCAGATCGAATAGGACCATGTGGAAATGTAGGAACTCCTGGGATCTCTTCCCTAGGTTCTGGTGGATTTGCAGATTTTGAAGATGAATCCAAGTTATGTTCCATGAAGCCCAGCTGTAGGTAATGCTGCTTTCCTATTTACTCCATATTCAAGCAGAAGGCTACAACAGAATCAGGGTTCTGTACTAGGTATCTTTATAATACATTTCTAACTATTCATAATTACAGTCAATAATTACAGTCAATATTTACAGTGGTTTTCAAGAGTACATTTCAAAAAATGCAACAAATCATAATGGAATTTGTCAGATACACAGCACTTGGGAAGACCAGTGCTCATAGCCACAGATTTTCAATGTATTGCTTTAGTTCATCATTACTGAGACTATGACTGTTCATGCTTTACAACATACTTCATAACATATTTCATGTTTTCATATCTTTTCCAAATACTTTCTTTTGAACCACGTGTTAAATACAATATCTCTGACAGTTTGAGAAACTGATGGGACAGACTAAGTTACACTATCCAAGAGATACTGGGTGCAGTCCCATAGAAAAAGCTGCCTCTTGAAATTACATATTCCAGTACAGTATTTTTAAGTGGATAAATTTATAGAGAAATATACCTATGCATTATTCTTTGAGAAACCAAACATAAAATATCATATCTTAAATTTCTAGCCATCGTTTTTATTGCAAGACACCTGCATAAGCTTTATTTCAGGCTATTTCCCACTACTCATACTACTGAATATCTTACAAAATTTCATAAATTATGTCGGTGGTATATTTTACCCTTCATTGTAGCTAAATGTGATTTTGCACTATAATTTTGATGAGGAAAAAAATAAATATAAAAATGCCACTTCTAATATGCTATTTCTTATTTTGTTATTTCTAGAATGCTATTCCTGTAAGTTCAAAATACTAATGTACTGTTTCATCTGTTTATCATGAAAATACTGATCTTACACAATTGTCAGGACAAATACTGTGCTCTCTGTGTGGGTAAGATGTAAATATTCTATCAGAAGAAAAAATGTAATAGCACAAAACTTGTTTTTTAAAAAAAAAAAAAATCAAGGTTTCCACGAAGCACCACCAAATATTAAAATGATTCTTGAATTAATAAAAATATCCTGTAAAAACATGATTCCCATTTTTATATCACTGAATCATAGTAATATACTAAAATAATTAGAATTGATTGGGCATTTGCTGCAAAAAATACGGAGCAGATTCTGCTCTCAGCTCAGTAGGGACAGCCTGAGACAATTCATCTGAAGATAATAAGACATATTCACAGCCTGTGTGAGTCGTATAGTTCTACTGATTTCAACCATGTCACACCAGATATAAATCAACTGAATATTTAACTGTCTCAAAATGTGCAGTCAACAGATTACACCAGTAGCACTGAGGGCAGAATTTGGCTAAAGGAATTAGGTTGTAAACACAGAAGTTAGCAGTGCAATTCAATATTGTTGTTGTTGGGGGTGGGGAAAGGTCTAGGAAATAAGCATTTGCAGTGGATGAAGACCTGTGTAGTTCTTCAAGTGAGTAGCTCAGTGCAATGTGAAAAGAGAGGACTTTTCACATCTACTAGGAGTTGCAGTGCTGAAGAGGTTACCTCTGGACAGCCGTCCGGTTGCTAGTGGAGGCTGAAAGGCTGTTCAGCTCCCCTGCTCTTGCACTGGCAGTCCCTTTTACACCCTTGTCTTTTACCTGGGCTGTGCATTGGGTAAAATTATTGGTACAACTAGCCGGTGCAGGAAAGGCTACAGGCCGTTTTGTGCCAATGCCTACAGCAGCTAGGAGATGGTACTTTGGGTCGTGAAAGCCTCTGGTTCCACTGATACCAACAGAGCTACTCAGTAGACAAAGAGGTTCTCTAGCGTGGATGGATGTAAATGTGAGTAAATTCAGACTATGGGCTGCTAAATCATCAGCAGTGACAGAAATGTGTAATACAGCTCTATTATCCTCCAGGTACATAAATTTTACACCAGTGCAACTGTAATGGCATAAATACAGTTACTCCTGATTTAAATGAGGGAAATTTTGTTCCCTCCAAACCACAAAATTAACACATTGATAGTATACATAGCTTTCAAAGAGTTTTCTTTTTTTTTTTTTTTTTTTTTTTTAAACAGTGGCTAGAGTAAGCAAATGAACAAAAAGCAAAGTGGGAATTTGGGTCTTCTGGCATCTTAGTTTGTGCTTAGAAGAACAAGCCATACCAAGAAAAGGGAATTAGGGAAGTCTAGGAAAGTGTTAGTGATATGGAAATATATCATCCGTCACAAAAAAAGACCGTAAATAAATAATAGCGCTCGATGCTAATCTAATGTAAAAACCTTGTAAAGTACCATAAAGAAGCTGAACTATTTTTTTTCTTGGATTGCAAAACTGTTTAAGATGGTTTAACTTACCATGACTAAAACATGTGGATAAATGAATTTTCATTGCTGTTTACTAGTGTATAGGGGTTCGTCTATATACACTATTTTATTCACAGAGCAGGAATTCAACACTTTCAATTGTATTTAATTCAAAATGTTTTGACAGTTTAATTTACTATCACTTAAAAGTTTAATCAGTCAGACATTTAGGGGAAGTTGCTCAACTTGTGTAAATCTTTCTGGTGACAGTCATCAAAAAAGACATACCAATCACTGCTAAGAATAGGACCCATGATATAAAACAAAATATGCTAAACCCTGTAACAGACAAGTTTAACCATCTGACGCTGCCTGTGATGTCATTTTCAGAACTATCACTTCGACATAGGCAACAGAACCAACCTTTTGGCAAGTTCATGTGTTGGTTTTAAGTAATCATGTTAAGCTAAATATGGCCATCAAAAAGGATGTCATTACAGTACTGGTATTGCTATAGACCAACACTGCACTAACCAGGACTAGATGAAGGAGACTGAAATTATATGGCAGTTGAAATTATTTATTTATTTTTCATTAAGTTTGAGCATTTTTTTACTTAAAGAAAGGTAATTACTGTATGCAGTTAAGGGAAGAAAACTCTTCCAGAAAAGTTTAGCTATAAGTAGCTATTTTTAATAGCCCAAATATCACTGTAATTTACACTGTATATAGAACATAATGTCTGTACCTTGTGAAATTGGGTGCTTTTATTTTTCTCAGTGAACTTTATTCAATTTGTTGATCTTCAGGTATTTAGTCACAACAAGCATGCTGCTTTTCGTATTTTTTTTTTCTTTTCAACCTCTTACTTTCCTAAATGTGTGAAACAGTACATACCCTTTGCACTTTCATAACAAACTAAAATTTCAGTCAGTGAGATTTTAGAAGTCTAATTTTAGAGTGTGTGCATGGCAAAGGTGTTTTGTAATGTCTTAAGCCAAATAACTTTATCTGGTCTGACCTGTGATTATTACAGCTGAAAACGGAGAGTTTTAAACCCTTAGTATTCATCATTTATAGTAGTTATTATTTTTAAAGTGGTAAACTTCCAATTATTTATTGGAATACTGTCTAGTTATGATGAGATTTTTTAGTGTTTTGTGGCATTAACTTATGAAGGCTTTTTATTGCGAAAAGGGACACATTCTGGCAGGAAATTGCTAAGCTTAGGAAGTATCAATGAGCCCAGTTCTGTGTAACTTGTTTTATTGACTCCTGGTTTACAATATATACAAATTAGTTTAGATAGCATTTCTTACTCATCACATGAAAAGGTACTTTCCTATAGGAAGACTCCATGAGAAATTACCTGCAAGTACAGGACTGGGCTTCAGCTTGCAATTGTTTCTGAGTGCTTGCTCACCAGGAAGTGCTGGAGATGGCACAAACTGCAGGAAGAGATTTCCCAAGCAGATTGCTGTGTTGTCACCCTTCCCCATTTCTTTGTTGGTTTCGCACAGTCCATCTCCTTGACTTCTGTGTTGTTTTTCCTTTGTCATTTTACCTTTCCCATTTTCTCTCTCCCCAGAGATATCTTTGTACACTCTCCTATACTCTCCTCAGTCGAAATCATAATGGGCAACAGAGACATACTCCCTCAAAATCACCTATCTAGTGGAGGAGCTGAGGACTATAGAGACTAGCATGAGTACTAGGACACTGAGCCTGTTTCTTTACTTTAAATTCTGTCCACTTCCTTAACTGAGGCTCAGTTCCTAGCCCCCTCTTGCTTTGTAGGCTTTAGGGGAACCTTCTTTCCTGTACCCCATATTGATGTTGAGTTGGGGATAAAAGGCCAAATTATTGCTTGTTGATAGGAGTTTTTACTTAGGCAAAATGCCCTTTGATCTAATCTGGGGGAAGAACCCATGCCTGAGATTTCTGTGGCCTTTGCTAGCTTTACCAGGCAGATAACTGATTTGTGTTTTTTAAGATGTGCAAGTTTGTGATGCTGCCAAGTGCTGTGGGACATGACCCTACAATTCTGAGTTATTCCGCCCAGTTTAAATGACAGTTTTTCCACACTGGATTTGGAGATCTGACCCAATGCTCAGAGTGAGTGCCTCAGTAATGAGTGCAGGATCAGCAACACTGCCTGTGGTAACATCTTCACAGCATATTCTAAAATTTAAATTATCTTGCTCAATCTGTTTAAAATCATCTACTGCATACAGGTCATTAAGGAAAATTCAGAATGGGAAAGTAGAAGCAAATGAACTTAGAAACCTTATCACAAATGACTGATGGCTTTAAAATATATAGTTATAAAAGTCTTAGAAGATCCTGTGATTAATGACTAATAATACTTGAACTTACAAAGAGCTGCAGTAAATCCTGTACAATTTTTTGCATTTTGGAAACAGTATTGTTTTATTTCATATCACGTAAATTTTGTTAAACAGAGGAAACACTGCTTCCTGGTGCTTTTGTTTTTCCCTCTGGATTGTAGCAATGGAGCACTTGCATGTTGTGTTTGATGCCTTGCATGATGAAGACATGCAATGGCAAGTTCCAGTCTGCATGCTGCTTAATGAATGTTTTCCTTTTCTCTCCTTCCCTGTTATGTGCTTACAGAAGACAACTATGTGGAAGGTGGGTGCTTTCTACCTTATTTTCCTAAGCTCTTGTTTTTCCTTCTGTTTAGTGGTTTTTTTCCCTTCTGCTTAATGTTATAAAAGTGCGCATTTCATTCAGTACGGTAAGTTGCATTTATTTACACATAAAGGTATACAAGTTTATTAAATAAGTGTGATTTCTTTTTCCATACAGAACCCAAGCAAAGCTCCATTTTAATTTTGGCCTTATTGGTGTAACTCCAGAATGTCCCCGCTGAAACAATGGGATTTATACTTGTATGACTGATATCACCCTTCAAAATCGTTGAGGAGATTTGCAGAAGGACTGATTTATTCTCATGTTCTGTATGAAAAAAAATTCAAGAAACTATTTGTTTCGTTAGTGTGGAGCATAAATCCTCGTCAAAAAAATGTAATGCATGTCAAATACCTATCTTTTAATTGCTTAGGAAAATGAAAAGTGCTTTTTTCTTTAATACTACAAATCTTGCTTACTGTAATATCCTTACAGCACAAAATTTTAGGAAAAAAGTTTTTATGTCTAACTTTTCAACATAATGCACTCTGCCTTGTGGACATTGTGAAAGAAGCAGCATGTGAGTTTAACAATAATGTTGATATATAATTAAGTCCCCTTAAAGAAAGTATGGCACAGGGCAGTGGAAACTAAAGCACAATGCCATCTAGCCTGAATATTGGTAAGTAAGTCTATTAGATGGTAAAATATGTTGCGTGCATATATATATCGTAGTTTTAAAGGTACAGAATATGCTTCACAGATCAGTTATTGCTGGTAATCAATAATGTCTTTTCTCTTATAAGCCAAAAGGTGCTGGTACTTATTTATGTCCAAGTGCTTTTAAAAGTCTCTCCGGGCCGAATCTTTGCATAATGAATGATGAGTATCTATATGATTATCTATTAGTTTATCTGTCTAAACTGAGCAATACCTTTTATTTCATTTTTTTCCAGTACTTTTAAAACTATTTTTAAATCAAGGACTTTGTAAGCTAACTCATATGGAAAGTGGCTGTCCTGGCACGACCCTGACCCAGGGTCCTGTAGTGAACCCCTGTGGGGCCTGAGATCATTCAGGATTCAAGTCACCGTGGGCCACTGCCTGCTTGTTCAGTGGCCATTTTCTAAAAAAGCCTGGAAGTATTGGTACTGCATTTCTCTATGCTACTGTATTCAAGGGCAAAGAGAGGTGCTCAGATTTAACACATACACGATGCTGTGCAATATTATTAAAATGTATGTTACCAGTAGAAGAAAGAAAATGTAAACAATTCTGATGCCTTAATTGTGTGCACTGTCATGCACATACATATCAATACAATTTCCTTTTCATTATGAAATAAAAATGTATTCAGCAGCACTGGGATAGGAATTCTAACTGAAAAACATAAAAGCCTATAAATAAGCATCTAATCTTATATTTGATCTGTGCATAAAATTCTTACTGGTGTCAACATGAGTCTCAAATGTGAATTAGGAACTAGATAAGGAGGTTCAGTTTCATTTCACGTATTCATTTATGCACAGTAGTACAAGATAAAGCCTGGATAACAGTTAATCCAGACTTTAACTGAACCTAATTCTTAAAACTGCAACCTTAATTTTATCCCAATACAGGTCTGGATACTTGTGCATACTTTAAGGTTACAAAGGATATACATGCAAAGAATGGAAGCATAGAAATGGTGTATGCAAAGCACAATTTGGAAACCAAGATATGATATTTCATCCTTGATTTCTTTGATATCTGAGCATCTCTGCTACATAAGAAAACAGAAGGATTTAGTATTCACGGAGTTATTTTTTTATATATTGCTGGTATGAAGAGGCTACATTTTATTCATTTTACTGAAACTGTGGTAGAGCTGAACATGTTCATCTCAGGTTTACCATGTTTAAATTTTGTTTTGGCCTGTGCTCTGCATGAAACTCACATACCAAATTATGAAAATATCCTATCTTCATATCCACCCACTGTCCCATCCTGTGCCCCTTAATTTCCTCCTCTCAGAGCCAAGTTCAGTGTAAAGATGGAGTGGATCACACATGAGGCATTCCTACTAAATCATGAATTCCTAATTCACAAAGAAAAGGCTTTCATCATTCCGCTTATGAAGTAGTGGTGCACAAATGAATACTTTCAGTGTATGCTGTGCCTATACATGACTAGTTAAGGCCAGAACTTTCCATGACTAGCCATTGCAGTATTCTCTATTATAAGCAGACTGTCATTTCGAAAATCTAGCAGCAATTGCTATCATGGTTGATTTATCTGTATCATTTTAAACCATCTGTGGATTGCACAGGTACAGTAAGAGTAATTCTTCACTCTTCCATAGCCTGCATCCATAGATTGCAAAAATATAAAATAAGGTAAGTATCATTATGTGTTTTTAGTAAGTAAGTATAAGTAACCTTACTGCTTCACAAATAAAGTAACATGCAGAGTCAAACAAAATACAGTGTCTTGAGGACTGGTACTGAATTTTTTAATTGATAGATGTTTGGTTTGAGCAGTGTTATTTTTTTTACATTCACTTGACTTCCTTTTTTAGTTGAACAGCACTCTAAGTGACTCTTAAAATTCAAGTGGTTTCTATGATGTTTTCAAGAGGCACTTCTGCCATTTACATTTTTTTTTCAAATTATATAAGAATCATGTATTTGCAACTGACCAATCTCACATATCATTTTAGCAAAAAATAGTAGCCATCAAGCAGTGGTAATCTCCTGAAGTTAGGCCTTTTGTTTAGATCCTTATAGCTGTAAAGATCATATTTAAATGCAAGCTACTAAACCTTCTTTGCATTCACCTAGGAGACATGACAGCGATTTGCTCTATACCTTCTAAAAGTTGAAATAGTCACATAAAGTAGCTGCTGAAAAGTCACAATTATATTAAAGAAAAAGGTGTGTAATGTTCAACTAGTTCCACCTTCCCTCTATCAAATACAGTTAAGGTGAAGTCAAAAGTCTGAGATTTCTTACTATATTTGCAACCACAAAAAGTTAAAAGACAAAAGTCAAGTTAAGTAATCACACGAAAAGACTACTGCATCCAAAAAGCCATGCAGCAAGGGATCCAAGCAAGGATGTACAACACTAAAAGACTGAAGCCTTGACTGTGGGTCTTTATACTTCACGTATTCAGCATGCCTCTCTTGCAGCAACATTTGCAGAGAAAGAACACATCTGAAAACATTTCTGCTCTCTTTCACAAGCTGTGAACTGCAGCACAGCTGTGTGATGTTACCCAAGCAATGCTTATGTAGGTATCCCTTCAGGATCACACTCAGCTTTCATTTATGTTGCTGTAAACCCCAGGTAATCCCACCAGATGCAGGGCGCTGCATTTGGGAGCTTAATCTGTTGCACAAGAGACTGGGCACATCAGGCCTTTCAGTTTAACTACAACTCTAAAAAGTGTGACAGTAAAAAGCACTAATTCAGCACAACCATTATTAGTCTGTTTGGAACTTGATATTTGGAACTGATACGAAACCTTTAAGACTGATTACAGTTGGGAGTATCTTCTTTGAACTCCCCCCAAATACTATGAGTCATTTGTGCACCTAATTTTCTTTGTGAATTACAAATCACAGGAACTCTCTAGGAAGCCTGCTTTCCAATAAAGAGCAGGATATTTTATTGCACACCTTCTTTGTGTGAATTAATTTTAATTAATTGCAAATACGAAAACAATGTATCACTTTTTGTAGTTGTTGGAGAAGAGGAGCACGTTTAACACATGCATGATTAATATCTTCTAAAATGGATCCTAAACCAGATAAGCTCAACAAGAATAAGCCTGGTTTTTAAACCAGAATAAAATGTGAAAAGTCTTCATATTTCTAGAAAAATGTTCTCCCTACATCACATTATACTCAATGAGAATATAAGTATCATTTTATTATCATGAATTTTAAAAGCTGAATATTTTTGGTTAAAGAGTAAAGAAGTTTGGCTCTGGTTGAGTGATTATCATTATGGACATCTGTTTTGAAATGTCACTAGACCTACACTGGTATGATTGGATTTAATCTCATAATACAAATATAAAGCAAAATCTATTTCTCACAGATTTATGAAGTAGCTTCAGAAGCTGTCACTTAAATTTTCTTTATTGCTATATATTTTATTGCATATGTAATAATTTGCCTTCTCTGGAACAAATTCATTCTACTGTCACATTTCACACAAATAAGGAGACATCCCTTGCATTATCATTTCAATGTGATGAAGAAATTTTATTTAAATACCTGAAATGCTCATTTTTATGAGGGGAAAAAGATCAGACCCAGCCCATTTTTCAGGTTTACACTTCTCCAGGTTTTTAACATCATTTCACATGTAGAGGACAGGAAGTCCTCCCAGCAAAGTGTTCAAAACAATATAATCAAAATATAATAAAGACAGATGGAATATTAAAGGAATTGGTTGGATTTGAAAGCATTTTATTATTTTCTGTCATTGCAACTACCGCACAGAAGAAATACACAATAAAACAGCACCCAGTGTTTGAACTGCAGCTCTGTTACTCGTAGCCCAAAGCATTCCAACCAGTGGTTGAAAAATGCTCTTTGATTTCCCTCTGTGATACAGACATCTCATAGGAAACAGATGCCTGTCACAAAACATTTTTGTCACTGTGACAACACCACCTTCCCGTGCTCCCTTGTTCATTGCTGACTGTGCTCTTGTTTCCCTTCAAGGTCTGGCGCACCTGATGATGGGCGACCAAGGTATGGGCTCTGTTCCTTTTCCACTCTGCTTTCATTGTTTCTTCTTGTTCTGTAGCTGCTTTGAATCCATCACTGCAAACGATGGGCAAATGCTTGAAAGCTGTCTTTGGCTGCAAATAAACACATGGTTTTAGTCACATCTTTTCTTATTTCATTATTATTATTTTTGTTTGCTCCAAAAGCTTTTGTCCTTCCTGCCTCCTCAACTCCCCCTCTTGCAATACAATAGCTGAAAAGAGGTGAGAGAAATAAGAAGGTGATTAAGAAAATTTCATGTATTTATCAGAAAATACAATTACGGGTGATTCTATAAAAGATAAACGAAGCACAAGAGCACTCTTCAGATAGCTCCTGAAAGAAGATACTCATCTTGTCACATTGTACACATTGAAGAGTCCATTTACATTAATGCATGGCTGATTGGAAATGTGCAGAAAGCACCTGCTCCTGGCTTCTGGAATGCTGAGAGTACAATTTTGCAACCTGATGAAATCAGTGATTTTTTTTCTCCTAACCCATTGTCCACGTTACTTTCGTGTCACTCTTTCTTATCTAAGCATGGGTTATTTCTGTGTTTCCCTGCATGTACATGATTGGAAAAAAAAAAATAAACTAAATCCCTAATATAACAGATTGCATCTCCATTTGTCTCCAGACACTTACCTTATACTTTGTCTCTTCATGTTCAGATACTATTGCATTTACATATACTCATGACTCTTATTGTTGTTTCTCTCCTCTTCTTTATTCTCTTTTTGTCTGGAAATGCTTTCTTCATGGAACCATTTCACCAAATCCATAGGTAAAAGTAAAGGTATTACATGATATTCTTTATTTTTGAATGCCATCAGTATACTTTAATGTATGTATAAGTAATGCAAATAAATGTAAATCTTTTTGCACTAATAACATGAGGTAGGTATATTTTTAAAGTAAATATGTCACGGATATCAAGGTAAGGAGAAGTATCCTAAAGTACAGGCTGACCTTTTTTAAAGTTTGTCTCCTGGTTTTGTGAGAGATGTAAAGCTTTGGCAGCGATAAAAGAGGCTACAGTTATAGAAAGCATTCAGGATGAAATAACAGCCACGTTTTGAGGTATGCATTTTTCTGTTCTCAAAGAATTGTAGTCTAAACCACCAGGCACAGAAAAAAGCACGATGTTGTTCAACAGAGACTCTCTGGAGATAATCTGTCCAGGGCCAGTCCACAGCTTGATGTAAGTTTTAAATCTGAATAGCACTGACTTCAGCAAGTCTCTGCTATCAGCTGATCCCATTTGCCCTGAGATTTTCCTTGAATATTAATCACTTTGATTATATCTGAGACAAGAACTGGAGAAAGAAATGAGGAAGAATGAACGCCAAGGAGAAGTATGGGGTTTATTTCAGATTTTTTTTACTCTTTTTTCTTTATGTAAAGAGCACCAGCCATGTTTACTTTCTCCTGGAGGAATCGTGTGCAGTAGGGTCAAGACTTTTCCTGTATAAATAAACATCGGGTTTTGCTACAAGGATACTTGTTCACAGTCGTCATGTAAATATATTTTTATGATAAGAAGCTGGTCATTAAAAGGCATTAAATCTGTGTTACATATGATGAATAATACAGTTCTATTCATCTTAAGCATTTGTCAGGATGTGCCTACTCTTGGTATTAATCAGAAATCCAGTCTACATGGTCATACTTTGCCAACTAGTTAAATTAGAAAAAACCTTGCAGGTTCCTTGTTGTTCCTTAGTGGCTGATTTAGTGATATCACACCTAGAAAGTTCATGTGGTGTGAAGACTGTAATTACAGACCTGTGGTGTCTCATTCTTCTTCATATCAGACTCTCTGGAGAGACTGTGTACCTGGTTATAGGTGGGATAGTATTTAAAGGGTTGTGTATGTTCTGGAGCTGCAAATCTCCTTGCTTCAGAGAAGTTTTAAGCAAGCAGAATGAAAAATTATCTACTGATTTCTTTGTTTTATAGGTTTGTTTTGTTTGTTGGATGGCTGATCCTTCTTGTGTTTTTCTTAAGAGTACCTTGCATGTATGACTTCCTTTTTACTTATTACTATCTTATTCCTTAATGGTAGATGTCTTGGGTGGAGTTACCTCAAAATGACATTTTATAGTAACAGAACCTTGACATTATAGATTATTTTTATTAAGGAATTCTTTTTCTAGATTATTCTATATGTAGAATACATGAGGTAGTATGTACAACACTGAAGGGTTTTTTGTATAAAAGGATGAAAGCATAAATATTATGAATATATATTATGATTAGTTGTTGATCTGGAAATCAGATTTTAGAAAAACAAAAACTTTGCAAGTACTGTGCAATAGATATTTATATTTTTATTTTAAATGTTTTAACAATTACAGTCACCAAAAAATTACCTTGGATATATTAGCTACATTTACTGTTTAAGGATGTGCCATGTGACATAATTTAAACACCAGTCACCAGTCATCTAATCATTCAACTACATTTTTCTTTCACATTTTAATTTTTTATTATGGTAACTCTTTTGATAATCACAATACTTATTCTGTCAATATAATGGTGTATATTTGTTCAAATGGATGGAAAGGGTTTATATGTATACAAACTCCAGCTGCTTGTAACAGAAAATATCCCTCGATATCGAACCATATCCTCAACCAGGGGAAAATTGCCTCATTTTGTTGACTATCCTGAAACTCCACTAATATCATCTATTGAAACATGTGACCTTGAAACAGTTGTGATAATGCACATTCTTAACACATGACAATACAGCAAAGTAGGAGGGTGATGGAAAGGAATGAAGGAACAAAGGAGGAGCTCAGCACTGAATTCATTTGCACCTATTTCCATCTTTCATTATAAGTTCAATTCCTTTAGAGGTGGGTAAGGTCAGTAACAAAAGTGATTGCAAAATTCTAAGTGATTATATAATGAATTAATCTTATTTTGGAAATATAAGCAACAAAAAACTTTTAAGATGCTTCACTATGTAACTTGCCCTGAAGAGTATTAATGGCTGAAGTATCACCATCTTCTTTAATTGTGTAGATATTCTTTGGGATACTGGGAAAGGAAAAATCCTTGATGTGCCTTTAGAATTAGGACAGGATGTTGACAGGCAGGGACCTGGTGATGGCAGAGGAAGCAGGGGTGAGGCAACCTTCTCAAGTGGGCAAGCAATACAAAATCCAGTATGATCTCACTGGATGCACCTGCTATTTGTCATTTAGTTGTAAAGATAATTTGAGATACTCTGGATGGTTTCCCCACAAAGTTTTTGTTGAAGCTTTATCAACATTAACAAAGCTGTCACAGTCCCTTAAAGAAAGGCAGAAGCAAAGCTCAGATGTCATGGTGCTGACGTCTGTCAGTACTCAAGGTCATATAACTTCATCTATGTACAAAACCAGCTGACCTAAAGGAGGATGCAATATAAAGCCAAGACTCTACATAGAAATTTATCCCATAACTTTAGAGCTATACAAAATTTGTTTTGCTTCCTGATCCATTACTCCTTGTAGATGCTAAGCCTAATTCTAGGAAGAGACACAAGCTTTTTTAGTTGTACTGGCATTCATTTATTTTCTGATAAGCATCATATATGTTCAGAAATACTTAGGAATTCTGTTTTTTTCCCTTGGAAATCATCTACCTTTATACAACTTTGGCAGCAGTGTTGTCACAGCTGTGGTGGTGAAAAGACATAGGCAAGGTAAGGTTTGTAAATGGGGTTCATGTTTTTATTAGACCACTTGTATATGCTACTCAGAGCAATTGTTTGAATTTGAATCAGACCTTGAAACCTGCTGCTCATAACAGACATCGAAAAGGATTTTTTTTCCCCAAACAAATTTGTGCCAAAACAAATTTGTACTCAGACAATTTTTGTCTACTTTTTCCAAGTATTGTAGGTGGTCTAATAAAACTACCATTTGCACCTATAGGCCTTACCTCGTCAAAATTTAGTACCTCTCAGATTTCCCATGCAGAATTATTTTGTGACGAATAGTAATATAGCAAAGATTACATGGTGACTAATGTAAAACACTCTTTATTTTTTTAAAAAAAACCTCTCTCTTCCTTTTCATTTTCTGTTGTTGAACAATGAAAGGGATTTATAATTCAGTTACTATAACGTAGTGACATATATTACTTCCTTTTATATTGCAGTTCTCTTAAGCCCATACATATTTTTGCCTATAGTTTATTTCTATGTAAATAACCTACTTTTGACTATATATATTACTCATTCTATACCTAAACACTATGTTCATACTTTTGTTCTATTACTTTAGAGATTATGTGCAGCTTTAAATCGTACGTGAGTCACTCAGGTCCATAAGAAACTATTAAATGATATCTAGCTGAGCAATAACTGTTTCTACTGAAAGATTGATAGTACAACTGCAATTTATTGTATTAGATTACAGGCTTTTTATGTGCTGGTATTTGGTATACTGTGTATAAATGCTGAAGACTCCAGAATGTCAATTTATGTATGTCTCAACTTCCTTACCAAAAGAGGGAAAGTTTTGTATTGCACAAGCTATCGCACAATATCTGTAAAATTAAAGTGATGCCATTAATTTATTATCAGTCACACAATTCAGTTGACAACAGAAAAAATAGGACACTGAAAATAGAAGTAATTTAAATAAATCTTTAAACAATCATGAGTATTAAAATAGTATGTTATAGCTAAGTAATTATGTAGTGCTCGTGTCATGCAACACAATTATCACCTTGTGTCAGTAACCTCCCCTAACACCAAATTATGTGGAATATAGTTGTTAACCTCAATGCGACCACAAGTTCATCTTATTGTGATGACTTTCATTTTTGCTCTGTTTTCAAAGAACTAAAATAGCTTTGGCCTCTTAGACTCTCTGATCCTCCTGGGATTGTTGAAAAGCCTATCCTCATCTGCTTTTGTGTGTGCTGCTTCAACATGGGTTTGAAAGCCATGCATACTCCAGCCTTCCTCAACCTGAGCCACCAGTAGTCCAGAAGCCATGTAAATGCTTTGGTACAGCACTGAGCTCTAGCACAGCTTATTATTTTTTGCTCTGTGCCCTGTTGACATGGATTCAGTTACATGCCTTCTCAACTGCAGCTGGCTTTTGCCTGTCAAGTGCATAACATTGACAGAGGGCTTTCTTGACTCTCTGTACTTGATCACATAGTTATATATCCTAGGTGATAGCAACTTATTTGAAAGACTCAATGCTAGAATTGAACTGATTTAATTTAGGAGTTTTACACAGAATGGGATTGCCAGACTCAGCTAACTGAAATTATTTCTAAGTGACATTACAGCAGAAGAACTGATAACCTACATTTTCTCACTCAATCTCATAGTTCCTTCTACTGATAAAAAAGAACAAATCAATAACTTTTAAAAATTTAGCCTCCATTTAACAGGTCTCAAACATTCTTAGTCCTGTATAATTATCAAAATGATTAGCACAAGAATTTAAAAAATAATCTATCAAAAATTCACCTGATTTTTTAAAATGAGAATTAGCTTTTCAAAAAAAATTAAGAAACTTTAAATATAAAGCTCTTCAAAGTGCTCCAAAGAGCAGGAATTACACAGCATATCAGTTCTATAGTGACTTTTTTTTTTTCTAAAGAGCCTCATAAGTAGAGTTACTAGTGGCTGATGTTCACCAAAAATATTGCAATTTAATTCCTGTATGTATCCCATGCACCTATGCCTACACATATATGTTCCAATAAGTATTTATACTATCTTTACATTTTTATGGTGAATCTGTTCAAATTTTTGTTCGATATCATACTGTACTATACGTTAAATTATTTAATTAGAAGGGTGGTGTCTTTGTGTATTTAAAATTGTGGTGCATTGAAGCAAATAATTTACTTGCACTTCAGTGTGTGATACCTAGCAAGCCTAGAATATGGCATTTGGAGCTGCAAATTTGTCTTTACATTGAAATGTGACCAATTAGTGTTTTCTAAGGAGAAAAATGCAGCAGAATGTGACTTTTGAAGAAGTTTTCTGTCTGAAACACATGGCTCAGAAGAAATCAATCAACATCAGGACCAGAAATGCAAATTCTGCCTTGAGATGAGTATGGCCCAAATTAGGAAATTTAGAAAGCTGATTCCTGATTAGCAGTATGAAAAGAAATTGTAAGGACCAGCCATAAATATGAAGAACACTATATGAAGGGGAACACATTTATTTTAAAACGGTTATTTTTCTGACACAAGTCACTACACGATAGTGTCCAATCCGTGCCATGAGTTCTAGCACCTTTCCACCACCAAAATAAAACATTTACCATATTCTGAATCATTCTGATGTCACTCAAAATTATCATGTATCATATATACATATATATATATATATATCATAGGTCTCCTGTGGCTTCAGAGGAAAGAAATGTGGAATTGTGAGGGATTTTACATTAAAAAATTGTTATATTTGCAAAAGTGTAGATTTCTTCTGGCTCCAGAAAACTTTGTAATATAAGATAATGCGTGTTTAAGATTTTGGCTTCCTCAACACTAGGCTCCACTTCTGAGCATAGATTTCTCCGGAAAATGGGTATGCTGACAGCCTTTCAAAATAATATTAAAGCTCTTTCAAGATAAAGGATATATATTTCAGGCCAAAAAGTAGGTGGGGATTTATTGGGGATGGGAAACAGTAAAGCTGTCACTCTGAAGAGGTAAAAAAAGAAAAAAAAAATTGAGCAGGTAAGCAATGAAGAAATATGAAACTAGGCACTTCTTCCTTAAAGCAAACATTTCTTTTTATGTATATTTAAATATACATAGCAAATGAGAATTAAAAGCTGCGGTGATCTGTATCTTTTTCACACAATGAAATGCCACGAGAGTTTCATACAACTTTCATAGGCATTTCCAATGAAACAGAATTCAGAGAAGTGTATTTCTTGGATATCCCATAGAATACCCTGGAACCTTCTCCTTCACACCTTCTTTTAATATCTGATGACATTACTGAGCCAAATACATTGCTAGAGTGACACTAAGAATTACGGTTTCACTCTAGGGTTCTTCTACAGCTAAGATTTTCCTAGGATGAAATTCAGTCCTTGAAATCTACAGCTAAACAAATCAGCCCGACAGAGTCCAATTTCTATTCTTTCAGTGAAAACCAAAAGTACTTGGAGATTATTGTACGTCTCACGTACAGTAGAAGTCTCAACTGAGTATTAACATTAATCCAATCAGAATCACACTCAGTGAGTTCACCAATTAAGTGGAAAGAAATCAGAGCCCTAAGGAGGAATATTTGGAAACACCTCTAAGATTTGTCTACATGTAAACTTACTAAATTCAGGAGTAAACCTTTCGCAATTTCTAAAGAAACTAAATTTAATGAAGATTCTTAAGAAAATGTGGACTATACTGTCTAAATGCACATCATAATGACATTTTTCCACCAAGAATGACTCCCTGCAAAAGAATTGAAAAGGATATTTAAAAAGCCTGGTCAGAATTGATTGGTTATGTAGAAGTAAGAATGCTGTGTCAAAATCTTAAACCTACTACTACAGTAGTTTTATAAGGCTGTAATAGTATGCCAAGCTACTTCGAAACAACAAAAAAATTGAATTATCCCATCTCGTTTGAATTATTTTAATACTAGTAATATATCTCTTTCCCGATATTCAAAGCCTTTTATAACCCTGTCATTCTTAATTGCTTGAAGGTAGCTTTCTGTGTTTACTTCAGGGACTACCCAGAGCAATTAAGTATTAGTAGAACAGTGAAACTTTGCAATGAATTGGGAAATTCAGGAGCACAAAGGAGAAAACCTTCATAGGAACCGAGTATGGACCGTGGACTTTCCTATGAAATTCTACCTTCACCATTCTCTCAATGATTTTCATACAAATCAACCTGTTACCAAATATCTTTTTCCAGACTTGGGAGGTAATTAAAGCAATTGAATCTTTTTATTGGTTTTTCTTACTCCAATAAAAGAAAGAATTTTTTCCTCACTTACCTCATCTATATTTGTGGAGTTTTTTTTTCTGTCGGTACCTACTTACACTAATTTTCCAATCAGCACACCATTTAATTTAAAGGCTGTTTTTGTAACTTGCTAATGTGACTTAGAGATTCTGGTGTATTTTTTTGCCTGCTTAAAATAGATATTTGTTCCTTGAAGGAGGGAAAACATCTGGACTGATTCACTGGCATCTTCTCTAAATCTGTATAGATGTAACCTTGGCTAAAAAGAGGCTACTAAAGAAACTGATAGACCATACCTGGCACTGCTAACATCACAGCATTGATTTGAGTAGCCTCTTTATATTGGGGGTGGGAGGAAATGAAAGCAGCTGGGTCTAATCCCTTTCATCTCCCTTTGCATATTCTTCAGAGGGGAGTCTGCCCAGAAAGCAAAATTCAATAGTAAGCGAGTATAAGTCTGTAAATTTTTCACTGGAGTTACTCTTAGTTAATAGGCTTGTTCCGTGTTTCGTATCACCAACTATTTTCAGGAGAGTATCTTCCCAAAGGGAAGGAGAATAAATATCTTTCTGTGACCATTAATATTCTGCTTCTGAAGAATAACTGCTAGCTGAAACCCTAAGAGATTGATTCCTGATGCCAGCTACATTGGTAATTATGTGACCCCACACCCACCCACCAGTAAAATCTCTCTCTAGGATTAAAAATTAAAAATAATTTACCTGATTTCCCACTTCATTGAACTTGAATATCTTTATTAGGAAGAACTTGGGTTATATCAAAAGGATGCTAGATAAGTACTTTCCATCTCAGAAAAAGGGCATTGCAGATATTTTGCTGATAATACTAGCTGGTCTTTTGATTTTCTCAATTAAGTGCTCTGCTTAACAACTTGATTTTACAAGATACTATGCTTAGTATTTGCACAAGTCCATATCTTTCAAAAAATCAACAAGCTCAGTGACTGGCAAATCACCTTTGAAAACCATGTTTGCATGCATATGAGATACTTAATGTTGTGATTTTACTACTGAACCTTGTGCAAAACAAAGCGTAAATTAGTTTTAGAGCCAAATGCCTCTTTGACAATGCTGTTTTCACTATGAATAGATGTGTCATTTAAATGAATATTTTATATTAGTTGTATTAACTGCAGCTACTGACTAGTTGTTACATAGTTTTCCTTTTTAGAGGAGTTTTTTGGGTGTAATTATATTGAACTGTAACACTAGCATACGTTTACATCATCACAAAGATGATGTGAGCCTTCAAAAAATTCTGATTTTATTTTAATTTAATTTTCATATACCTGAACACTCCCAGATCATTGTGGTACAAATACTGAACTGGTGCTCTGATTTCACCTTAATACTTATGCAAACTATAAATTTTTCAGGCATACCTCAAGGTGCTTACATCATTATGAACCTTCAAATACATGTAAATACAGCTGTGATGGTGTCAGTCATGAACTGATTTTTTGGTGCCCTTGGCAGACTTTTTAGCTGTATAGTTCTCTGTAATAAATTATTCAAATGAGGATACTGTCTGTGACTGTAACTGCATTATAAGGTTTGGAAGAAAATTTAGACTTCAGAAAAGAATCATATAAAAGTATCTAAGTGCAAGATTGGAGCAACAAAGGTAAACTTGGAAATTGGTAATTTTATATGATTCTTGTACAACATATTTATCTGTATAGAATTGGTATGTTCATACATATCCATACATCCTATATTAGAGGAAAAGATCTATGGCAAATCTATATTCTGAACATTACATAAAGCCACCCGAGTCCCACTGTTAGTCTACGGTCACAGTAGACTATCCTCAGAGCAAAGAAGGGAGCTGTTTAGACTACTGTGAAGAGGATATATTCCTGTACTCCTTTTGAAAATATTGAGAAGCACTGAATACATAGAGTAAAACAGAGTAAGTCATTTGCAATTGTAAAGGACAAATTCCTCAACAATTTTTAATGGCATATACACATTTAACATACATGCATTGTAGCTGCATTCAGGACATAGGCACATGCACGGATTAATAAACATGCCCTGAAACCATTCAGTTCTGCTATACTTCATGAGTTTAACTCTCAGAAATGCCTCTTTCTCAAGTTTTCTATAATGACAAAAATGTAATAGAAATTACTGCCATGTCTGCTTTGAGGAATCAGTATCATGTGTCATTTATTCTCTCTTCCAGGAAAACACATGTATTTGATATTTTTTCATTTTTCTAAAATAGATGAGAGAGTTATGCCTTGCACTGTCCCTGAAATGGATAGTCTTGTTAAATAAACAGGTTTTTGAAAGTTCTTCATTTATTTAGTTGTTATAAAAGTAATACAAAAGTGTAATTAATTATTTTCCTTTTCAGAACACCTAGAAGATCTTTATATCAGCCCTATAGCTTTTAATAATTACATATAACTTTCAGAAATGTACATATATCTAGGTCATGCTAATTACCTACCTTGGGAGGCAAGAATGTGCCTATACTTCTCTACCTAGTTGTCATACTCTTGAGACCCAAGTCAGAAGAGAAGGCTTCAGAAGGTCTAAAAATACATTTCCTAGGTTCTTAGCCATTAAACTGCTTAAAGAGGAGGTCTCTTGCATACTAACTGACAGCCTGTAATTTGTATTACGCAGGAAATAAGACTAGATAATCAAAAACAACTCTTCTGGCCTCGAAGCCTATGTATCACACATAATAGAGAAATTACAGTGGTAACATGTAAGAAAATTGTCAGACTATAAAAAGAGCCACTTCGGTTTTATTTTACTAGGAATAATTTTATCGTATTTCTTGTGTAGATGGAATTATGTATCAATGAGTCACGCAAAACACCAAGTCAAGACCTAATACTCTTTATGGACTAACTGGAAAAACCATTCAAAGCATTCCCTTAAGTCAGAATGTAACATGAAAACTGAAACATGGTCGTGGAAAAACCTCAAACATGTATGGAAGTGTGAATCAAAAGGACGTTCATCTTTCTCAAAGCTCAACATTTTGCTGTGATCATTTATTTTGAATACTTTAAATTGAATGCTACAGTTAACCATTCTCGTTTTCAGGAATGTTATGCCATTCAGTATTTTTATTTTATACAGACTCTCATAACACATCCACAGCAGGGTATAGGTGTCTTCCAGTTATACAGGAAGAAATGAGGTTACCATGTTATACACTGATTGCTACACTAGATACACCTGGGCAAAACATTTTTGTGAATTATTTGTGCAGCAAAACTGGACCTGTTCATTTTTGCTCTTTGATACAGGGAAAAATACTTGTGCAAAAGATGACAAATACAATGAGGAACAGAAATTGCGATGTTATTCAGAAAATTTTATAAAACAGAGGCTAAAGCAATCCCATAAGAGTGCTCTGAATTAGGCAGAAGAAAGATTCAAACTCCTAAAACCCAGAGTTTTAATTTAAAGACTGAACCCAGTGTTCTAATATTTAGTTTCTCTTTGAACCTCACCATTCAAATATATATTCACTGTGAGTTAAGTAGTCTTCGTTATTTGCAATATGCTCACACAAAAGGAGAGGATGGAATCATAGACTACTTCAGTGAAGGACTTATTATTCAGAATTATCTTTATTCATGAAGACTTCAAATACTTTCTTAATCTTCAGTTTTACTGTAGCCAGGAAAAGATCCTGTTATTTGCTAAAATTCAAGAAGACAAATGGGAGTTTGTAATTTCTCCCTGAACATATGAAAAAATGTGTGTGTGTGTGTGTGTGTGTGTATTTAATTCAATGAAGTTAGGAAATCTCTAGTTTAAAAGAATTCCAAACTTTCCCCTGATAATACATGTTGGCTACCAGAGAGAAGGAGGAAAGCCAATTGTTGAGGTATATCTTCTATGCATCATTCCTGATGTTCAGTTTCACACCTTATAGACAAACAGACATTGGGTTATTAACATCCTGTTACTGATTGATTATTTATTAATACATGTGAAATATATGTACAAACAGCTGAATATGGGCCACTGGGGAGAATACATTAGCACAATCACTTGGATGGGAAAAAAAGTCACTGCTACCATTTTAAAAAATATATATATTTTATGTGCTAATTATTCAATATATAATATGTAAGTACCTCTGTCCATAGTACACAGGAGGCCTCTCTTTCACCACATTTATGCTCATTTTCTAACCTGTCTCTGTGTCCTTAACAAAGCTGGAGTTTAGACACCTATCAGTACACGTGCCTTGTAGGGAAAAGCCATAGGGAAGTGGGAAACAGGACATTCAGCCTGGTCACATAAGGAAAACCTGAATGCTCTTTTTCCATATCTTTGGACTGTGTTCAAACTGTATCAGTGCTGCCCAGAGGAACAGGCTTCAAATACATGCCCGTAGTTCCTCCTGTGCTGCTGTATGGTGAGAGTGAGAACTTCAGAAGTTCTGTGAGCAGCTTCCTGCTTGGGCTCATCCCTCAGATCTGGCAGCATCTGATATTTTCAGATAATTAATTTAGTAGAAGTGTTTGAGAATAAGACATATTGAAATGTCACTACAAGGATGCTATCCTATTTTCGAAGGCTAATATAGAGTAACTGACAGCAAAAAAACTCCCAACAAACAGAATAACCCTAAATCCTCCAGCGATTATATATAATTAGATCATGTTGTATAATTGATATTGGATTATAATATTTACCTTCATATAAATGAGTACGAGAGGAAAAAACCCACTCAATCTGGTTTCCTTTATATTTGCAATATATTATATACTATATATTTATAATTTATATTTATCTTATCTTGTGTTGCCTCTGTTTTCTAAGAGTCTTTATTTAGCAGGATAACTGATGAAGCCCTGATTCATGGTTGCAAAATGTCTGTCATGCTGAAGGACAAAGGAAAACCTAAGTGGCAGTTAAAGCATGAACTTTCTATACCTTAAAGTACGGTTCTCAACAACTATTTTTCTCTTGAATATCAGTGAAGTGTGGTCATGGCTCTTGACATGCCCAGACATGTTATTCGTGCTGAAAAAAACAGCTTTCCAGTACTGCAGAATTGCTATACCTTTGATTCAAAAGCTAGATTAATTTATTTTTAGGGGCTCTGCATGGAGCCTGTCTGATTGCTCCAATGTTTGAGCTTATTGTAGGGTTTTTCTCTGTAAGTAGGCACTAAGAATAAAACCAAGCAGACAGTAGTGCCAATCAGGATGGTTTGGGAAGATAAATTTATCAGTAGTAACACAGAGCAAGAAAGAAAGAAGAGAAAACTTTGAACGTTGTTGCTGGGTAAATTTCAGTGTGTATTGTTACCTAAATTAGCATTATTTTTTTCTGGATTTCAGTTTTCTTTAGAAGCTATACAAATGGTGTTTGAGCTTGTTTTCCTTCTGCCTTGTTTAGTGTGTGGTGTTTGTTTTTTAACTAAAATAAGTAATGAACAGGGTTTCAGTGGTCTAAGAACAAAACCACTGCCTGTGTGCAGACAGATGAAATATTAATTGTATTACAGGTTCACTTTATTCACTGAAGGTGTTCAGTTTTCCTATGATCGTGTCAGTAGTGTGAATATAGACTGAGAAAGGTTTTTTCTTGTGCTGAGTAGAAACCTCAGAAAATATGAAAAGGGTGAGTAAAGCTGACTGGAACTTCACTAAAATTTTATGCATCTCTTGTCCCTCCTGTTTCCTGAAGGACAGTGTTTTTCCTTATAGTGTGAAAGTTTATTCTTCTTTTGTGAAGTGCTTTGCTAATTAAAGACCTGTAGCACCTGTGAGATGCTCGCAATGTTGGAGGACAGGAACTTTTGTCACAAGGTAGTAAAAGCAGCCTGTTCCAGGTTACCGTGTTCAAAACTTTCCCCTTAAAATCTAAGGCATTAAATAGAAAACTACATGGGCAAACTTCAGTAGCCTGACATTCAAATCTGCTTCTAGACAGGTGTGAAAACTACCTGTGTCTGTGAAGTTTCAATGAAGCCAGGAAGGCTCTGAAGAACCATAGAAATACAGGCATAAAAGATTTTATTATTCCACTCTTTTCTCCTACTGTCTGAGTCTCCCCACTTCTAGCAGAAAGGTATGTAACTGCTCCAAAAGTTTAAAACACTATAGCTATTTCCCGCAAAGTATTTTTTCCTAGGACTGACAGTTCTAATATTCAATAGGCTTGAACAAACCTTTAATAAAACCAACCACCCATCCACTTAGTTATTTATATTGCAAGGGTCAGGAAGGGGATGAGAAGTTTAGAAGAATGGGAAGCAGAAAGAGCTGTTGGTGTGCGAGTGGACTACAATTTAGAAGGGCAAAACCCAGACCTGGCAATCCTTCATCATCACAAGGTCCTTGCTTGGCTTGAGAGCACAGAGAAAACTGCCTGAGAGACCTGGAAGATGTGCCTTGTGCAAGCTCCCTATAGTTGTTCATTTAATCTTTAAAAAGAAGAACCCTGCTTACACATTTCTGTCACTTTTGATGTATGATCAGTGTTCAACAATTATATATTTTTTTGTCATAGACATTTCAACTCCGACGCTTTCATATCTTCAATTTTCATAATTGATTTGATAACAAAATTACTTACATTAAGTTCATGACAACATTTTTTTGAGAAAAAAAGGCTTCCTTCAACCATCATCCTCCCCTCATTACTGTATTTTAACTAATATTTCTGAAAGTAATATTAAATATTTAAGCTATAGGCTTGATTTGATCATCACCTGTACATCAGCAAGGAATCTCTTCAAACACAGTGAATTAAATAGAGCTGTGTGTACTTCAGCATACGTGCTTTCAGACCAGTTGAGAAGAAGGATGTTGTGAAATAGATCTATATCAACAAGAGAGGAAGGCTAATGAAGACAAACCCCCAAGACCTCTAAGGTCTTTAGCAGAGGTCTTTGATATTTGCTTAACCAGATTAGGTCCATGGGCAAAACTAAGTAGCAGAGTGCTCTCATGTAATCCAAGAGTTGATAGTGGTGGCAAAAGAAGTAAGAAATAAGAAGGCATAAGAAAGAAGAATTTACTATGTTTCCCTCTGAAATAAGCAAGCTGAAACAGCCAAAAACAGTTTTATCACATCCCTTTACGCCACTGACTTCTAAAAAGAGCTTCTGTCTGTTTCCACCAAAATTTTCACAAGGTTTTGTGTAGTTCAGCCTTGACTAAAGAGAAGCAATTGAAACAATCTCTGACTCTCCAGAACATAAACATTTAGGGATAGCTTTTTAAAAGTATGAAGGTACTTCTAGATGCCTATTCCAAACCCACATTATTATAAGCTTAAAAAGACCTTGAAGCAGAAATGCTTCAAATCAAATATAATGGTAGAAGAAAATAGAATAAAGAAGAGAAGGGAATAGGTAGAGTATATGTTATTATAAAATAATGTGTCTGAATATAATGCCCAAACATTTGTATTCCCCCTAAAGAAAGATGTTGAAATTTTAATATCTAAACATGGAAAAAGCCAAAAGAAAAAAAAAAAACAACACACTATTTTTTAAGTCTAAAAATTTTATGAGAAAATGGCATACATACATTACATACTCACAAACATTACTTAATGCATTAAAATGTCAAATAATCTGAAACAGACGTAGCACTATTTCAGAACTACCTTTTTTTTTTTATATATATAAATCCAGGAGCAATACCTATATAAAGTGACTCTAGAGCACAATGCAGCATGCTGAATGCATTTAAAATCTATCAGCAAACTCCTTTTAGTTATCAAGCTGGAGAACATTTATCCTATTCATTATTGACATCTCCCAGAATTCTATCTATGGTTTTGTGCAAATAGCTTGTCAGCCTTTTGGCAAATACGGGTGATATTCAGTAACATTTTTCAGATCCTTCAAATTGAATTATACGTCCAGAGGCAGTCAATCTTTCTTACCATTAATTTTACAGAAAAAAAAAATCCTTTCATAGTGAAGGCGAGCTCTACAAAGGGGGTCTAAACGTTGCAATGCTAACAGAGATCTAACCAAAGTGCTAGAGGGATCCTGCCCACCAGAATTCACAGCCCTTGGCTTATCACACGGGATTGTTCTACAATACATGGAAAAATACTAAGTGTCTTTTTATACCGGGGGAATTTTAGTGCTGGAAACTCCTATAACTGTGAAGGTCATGAGGTCTTAACTGTGGTTGTAACAATCTTTTTTTGTGAATTTGCAAAGGTCTAAATTTTGGCATTGAACATGACAGCCCTAAGAAGGCACACCCGTGGCCATAGCCCTTTGTTTTGGCACCTTCTAGCTTTTGTTTGTTCTCTTCAAATTCAAATCTGTTAAAACATTTTATTTCAGAGTAGCTTTTTTTTTTTTTTTTAAAAAAAGTGTCTATAATTTTAATGACAGTTATAGACTCTTAACCTGATTTTAGTAACTCATTAAAATGTGAGATATATTGCCATTTAATTAGTGTATAAGTAGTGGACAAGGTCTTTATTGGGCCTTTGACCTCTTTTCTTGCCTATTAAGAGTCTGAAAAGAAGGCCTAAACAGATGAAGATTACTGCAATATGTGAAATCTTTACATCACAGCTAACACCAAATCTGGGAATAACCTTGGGCTGTAACATGGAGCCTTACTTAAGCACAGAGAGCAGAATCGCTGCCATGCAACAGGTTCATCCAGCACAGACAGCAGAATCACCAGGGGGACAGTATAATCTCGCATACACAAATATTTTACTGCTACTGACTGAGACACACTCAGAAAAGATTTAAGGTTTTGATCAGCCTAGAATACGTGGGGCGTAAAATTGCTTCCCTTCCAGTACTCAGAAGTTCAGGACTCATCTGCTGTTATAAAAGTCAATAAAAGTGTGAAAATTGAAGTGTGCTGAATGAGGTGCTATGCAATCCATTTAGTTTGGCGTATCATACTCTAAAGAAAAGTCTGAGGTTCTCTTTTAGCTATCAAATGTAGCCCTCTGCCAATGGAAAAAGATTACTTTCTAGAATTACAGATCAACTTGCAATGATTTAATACTTTCCTTAAGAAAACACTTATTAGTATAGACGGTTGGATTGGGGGAAAATGCCTTACAAATCCATTGGGGGTTTGCATATGGATTGTATTATCAAATGTCAGCTAATCACTACTTTTTCGTACGTCAAACCCACTTCTTCAATATGCCACTAATTTTCTTATGTGGTAAATTGTGAGTGCTGCTCTTGTGAATTGCTCATAGACAAATGGGAAAAAGCCCCACCTGCTCTCTTTCACCCAGCCCACAGATATTATTGGCAGGCTGATCTGGTAGAAATTTGTTTTGTGTTCAGAGTGATAGAAATGAAAAGGGTCATCAATATAGCTAATATTACTATTGATTTAATGTTACTTTTTTTTTTTTTTTTTTTTACTTGCAGTATTGCTTTTCCATGACCTTTCTGTCTTCTACATTCTCCCTTCTCCACTTTTAAGAAATTAAAATATACATCCCTCAATCTATGCTTTGAAATAGTAAATAGGTGCTGAAGTTTTTAACTTTGGACTTTGATGTAAGACTTTAAGACTTTAGGCTGTGGCAGGCTATATCATTAAAACATACTTTAAGCTGTGGGATAACCTAGAAGAGTGTAGGGGTTTATAAATGTTTATAATAAATTGGTGTATTATCATCCATGTGATGAAGCAGTACTTTGAATAGTATAAAACTCAGTCACTAATTTTGTGTTTATATAAATTCCTTTTTGAGGCTTTATATTGAATTAATCAATTTAAAATCAGGTTACTCGGATATATCAAAACTTTAAATATATTGACATTTTTTCTCTTGAGCTTTATGCACTAGCCTTAATTCTACTCTGAAACAATAATTTGGCTGTGATCTTGTTCATTAATTACACTCTCTAAGGACAATATCCTAGCCTCACTGAAGTCTGTGGCAAAACTCTTATTGATTAAAATGAGATTGACCATTCAGCCTTATTATTTTTCAAAATTTAAAGACATACATCTTATAGAAATTTTAAAGAATAACTATAAATTTTCTCTTTATTTTTTCCATATGTGAAATGCATAGGAAAAATATTACCATTTAACAGTCATGGTATTTGCAGAAGCATGCACAAACTACCCTAGTGACAAAAAGTAGAGTAGGTCACAAACTGATGGTAGAGAATAAATTAGATGATATTGTGGAGTTATCAGGTTCAGCAAGTATTATAAATCATTTCTTAATCAAAGATACTAAGCAGTTAGTGCTAATTACTGTATTCAAATTAGAATGCAAATGAAGATACAATAGTTTATTTTTTTAAATACAGTTTTAATATGGGCAATGCTGCGATGAAATTGCTTTTAGAGCTGGGAATGTGTTTTTAAGATAAAATTGCTCAGAATCATCTGACAATTGATTTTGGCTGTTCATCGAGCTCTTCCTAAAAAAAGTTGTAGTCAGTCAAACATGGCCCCGTTGTATGATGCAAGAAGAAGCATAGATGTGCCAAGCAGGTTTTAGAATGTCATTCCAGTTTTGGTTGCTGTAAAATATAGAGCTTTAACTACCACTATTCATCTGAGTAACTTGTTTTTAAAGAGATAACGGTTTTAAAAAGAAGAAGAAATATGTGATTTAAATATCTGAGTAATTCAGTGCTAAGGTATAGGAATTAAAAAAATGGGGTTTAGGTCTTGCAACCCAAAGCCACGTTGCTGTATTTGACATTTACATCCTCCCTGTTCAGATTTGCTCTGGGGTAGGATCAGCAACTCTTTGACTGGTGCAGGTGGGTCTTGGCTATCCAATTTAAAGCTACTTCAACATGAAATCTTAGTAATGGCGTTATGCATGTCAAGTCAGCAGTAATAAGGCTTTCAAGGAATTATCTTTGAAAGTCTGGAAGGCTGCAGATGTCATTTACAGACTTTTTATATTGTTCTTCTCTACATTGTGTTGAAGATTTTTTCATTACTCATAATCAGCTTGAAGAATGAGAGCTGCACATTTATAAAACTCTGTTCATGGAGGTATATTGCAACAGGTATATTTTATGAAACCTTGTACTGTTTCATAAATTCTACTAGGAGCTAGAATCTAATTCAGCCGCCATCAAATTTAGGGCCACCTCAGAGACAAATTATGTAACTTTGAATGTCCAATTACTACATCAAAGGATTAATGGGAAACAGTGCTTCTTGAAGGAGGCCCTTCTTTGTGGCACTGTAATGTGAAGTAGTGCCAGAGAGCCTATTTGCCAACTTTATGGAATGAAGGCTTTCTTTCCTGCTGGGTTAAGTCCCAAAAAGCTGCCTAAACTGTCTTAATCATCCCTTTTCTGTCATCAGAGTTCTGTGAAAGGGTGTAGCAAAGCTGGAAAAGTGCTGTCTTGTGCTTATGATACATGACATAGCATTTCTCTCATCTGTTTTTTTACTCTCCCTAATGAAGTCGCCTGGAATTCAGAAAGTCCTTAGATGAGAAAATGGTTCCTCAGATAATCCTGACTTTCTTTTCTGTCCTTATTAAGACTATATTATCTTTTTATTTAAAAAGTACATCTGTGCCTTCCCTAGTCTAATTATTCTCAAAACCTTAGTCCTATTTGAACAGGTTATTTCTGAAGAATGTAAATTGTATTGCTGACATACAAAGACATTTGCTTAAAAGACATGCCTGTTAGTCACACTAACCTACAAACCAAACCTTTGAAACCAAACTGCATCAGGATGTACATTTTTGAGTCCATGCCTGAGTTTATTCATAAGCTTACACCCTAATATGGGAGAAAAACAAACTGTTCTTTTTATGGTGCAATTTCACAGGAAGGTTACTTGCAGGCTTTCTTTACATTCACTAAGCCAGTATTGTGCATGTTCTGACATCCTAAAGGTCATTTAAAATATCTTTCTCTAGATTTATACAAGCTGTATGAAAAAAAAGAAAAAACTATTAGGAAAAATAAGACCTCAACACAGTATTTGAAAGTTTATGATTCATTATAGTTTGCATACTTTCATTTTATTCCCTTGGAGATTTTGTTTTGTATGATTTTTCAAAATAAGAAATGACATTTGGGGAAAAAGAGAGACCAGCCTCTGTGCAAGAAATCTATTATAATTCTTTTTTTTCTCTCTTTTCACTGTGTGGTTCACAGAGATGGAAAAAAGTTATTGATCCAAGCAAGAGATCGATAGGCAGAGCCATTCACAATTAGACATTCTGTAGAAAATAACTTGAATCAAATTAACCTGGAGCACTTGACGCAGTTTTGCCTGGTAACCTTGCTCTCAAACATGTTTTAAGTTTAATAAATTATATTTATGTGGTAAAAAAGGGTTTCTTGAGAATTGTTAAAGATACACTCTTGAAGTTGCACTGTAATCCCCTTTGTAATCACTTATTAAGTATAGCTTTTATGCTTTGAGATTACAGGGTTTTATTTCAAAAGACCATGGTCATACTGCTTTTATTAGTTTTACTTCTAAAGATCACATCACAGTTGTCAAAAATAAGCATAGACTTTAATATTACTATTTTTAAAGTATATTTAAAACACAATGTTGGCAAAGCTGATATTGTTACTCTCCCTATGGTAATTTAAGGTTGGGGAGCTTTACTGATTAAACCCTTCATTTTAATTTTAAACATTTGCATTTAAAAGGTAACTTCTCTGACTGATAATAAATGAGGCACTGGTTATATTTAATAACTCCTATGCATTGTGGTGTCACAGCAGACGCAAAAGATAGTACATGCTGTCACTTTTAGGATGATAGATTTTATAAAACTGTGTTGCATAAAGATGAACCTTTTTGTGCTACCTTGCAAGGTTGCCATGGTGATGGAGCACTGCTTCATGGGAATTTCACTTTTCTGGTAATGTTAGATAGTGAACCGAAAGCTGCTTCTTTAGATTGTTCTTAAATCTCACTTTTAATATGGTATCGTTTTGTAGAGACTTATGATTCATCTTTTGTGTCTTTATTTCCTCAGAAATATCTCCTATAATTTTGTCATAGCTGAAGTACTAAACATGTTAACTTGCCAAATGCTGAGCACAATAGACAGTCTAAA
This sequence comes from Athene noctua, assembly GCF_965140245.1. Lineage (NCBI taxonomy): Eukaryota > Metazoa > Chordata > Aves > Strigiformes > Strigidae > Athene > Athene noctua. The sequence goes on along the minus strand of NC_134037.1, from coordinate 113,062,578 downwards.
GATTTTGTTATTTTATGTTCCAAGCCATTGCTCAATTTTATAAATATTTAGGATAGGATATATTTTGCAATTCTATACTTTCTCAGAACTGTAAAAAGAAAGACCTCTGGTATTTATAGCCTATGGAAATATCTTTACCATGGGAAAACATTACAGACAATATGCTGTAGACAAATAAATCCCGTCAATTTTCTAAAAAATTATTTTGTTAAAAAAATTAATTTAAATTTTAGATGTATGGAAAATAGTTAGAAAATTGGGTTTAGGTCTGTAAATAAAATCACAATTGTTTGTGGAGTTATCAGGCATTTCTCTGTAATATTTGATGTATTTTTATTATCCTGTATAAGTAAGAAATCTTAGGGGAACTTCAGTTGATTCTGACATTCATAAGCCAGTGATTTTCTTTATCTTTACAAATAAAAATGACTGACATGGAAATCCTTACTCCCTGCCTTAAGGACGTATTTCTGAATGTTTGGCTGTGGATTGTTCAATGTGCTGAATCAGCCAGAATTATAATGTTCTCAAAATACAGCCAACTCCTTGACATATTTCAGAAAATATATACATGAATGTAAGTCATACCATTTGGTACCCAGTTGGAGCTACCTAGATATGCTAATGAAATTCATGCAACAGGAATATTTTTCTGGAGGAAGGATCACTTGCTGTTTTCAAATGAAAACAGATAAAATAAAATGCTTTCCCGAGGAAAGTGTTGGAAATTGTTCTGCATGTTCCTTTGCCCCATTCATGTTGAATGTTCCCCCAGAGTGCTGCAATATTTGTTCAGAGCATCTAGGAGAGAGACTGGCAAACCTTTCACAAATGACTGAGCCAACTGAGAGGGGGTGCTGGAAGATGTGAGAGCCTCTTCCTGCATGCCTCTGTGTGGGGAAAGATGGCACTGTGCTCAGTGTGCTAATTAAACAGGCTTTCCTTTTTCTCATGCCTCCCATGTGAAGTAATCTTGAAACAAAGAGAGATTGAAAAGGCCAGAAAGGGGATGTCTTAGGAGGAATGGAGTGAAATGAGGGAAGACTTTTTCTCCTCCCTTACTTGCAAAAATCTGGACAAATGGAGAAAAATCTCTTCCTTTTAAAGTTAGTGTTTAAACCCATCTACAACCTGTCCTGCTGCCAGTGAAATCCTTCACTGTATGTAAACTTGCATGCTGACCTCATTTTGCTAAACTTTGCGCTGACAAGATTTACATGGGCCCTTTATGCTTGCTGTCTTCCTCCCTAAAATTAAGTAGTTTTTCAAATGTTTGCATCAGGTTGCTTATGTGAAGAAATAAAATCTGTTCAGCAGGCAGCATGCTCAATATCCTCTTTTTTTTTCTTCTACTTTTCTAATTACTGAGTAGAGTTTGTAAATGAAGAGCAAGAACTTTTAAAACATTTCTTCACTTGAGTGTGAAAGTTCTTGTTTTGTTTTGTTACTTTTGTTAGGAGCTACTAGATGTCAGAATGTGCTGTGACCTCACCACAGTTTCAACTCATTTTCCTGTTCCCCAAACAGTAGGAGTTGCTCTTAACAATTTTCTAAGAAGCAAATTTAAACTATACTTTCAGAAGTATCTTTATATGGAATATGTTAAACTACCAGTATTTTTGTTTTCATATATTGTAAAGAGTCTTCAATAATTGGCTCCAGAATATCACTGTCTTTAAAAATATTATTTCAGTAAACTGTCTATAAAATTTGTAATGAATAATAGAGTGCATTGCTATCCCTAAAATCACTTCTTCATTATTGACAGTACTACCAGAGGATAGGGGGACAAGCTAGTAAGGAAAGTTTCAAAGAAGTCTACCACTCGTATCACTGTGCTTATTCTAAATGATGGTGATAATTCCCCACTTTACATAAATATTCATCTATATATAGAACATCATGGTCTGAAATACCTGCTCATTAAGAGATAACTTTGTCCTTCTGTCAGTCTCCTAAAATATTGATAACATCTTTTTCTCCGTCTTAAAGAGGGAATGTTCCCCTGATCAGTACATTCAACATATGGAATGCATATGACTTTAGATAAAAGAAGATTGGAAGGCTCAGATACTGAGCCACCTTCTTCTTCACAAAATAAATTTAGACAATATGTTGGATAACAAGCCATACATCATCAGCCGAAGATCTTCTGTTGCTATTGGTACCTCAGTTCTGTCTGATAAAGAATGATTATATAGGGAAATGTACAATACTGCAAAGCAGAGAGAGAAGACAGAAATTATTTTTAATAATCATCAATTGATTACTGTCATAAATTATTCCCAACTTGATTTTTTTAACAGAAGCATTTTTTTCACATAAATGAATAGTAGAAAAATCACTTTCATTTCAGATAGAGGCTATAGCCAGGAATCCTGCAGTATTACCACTGCAAATAAAGCGCCATGACAGTATACAAAAGGTTAAACACTCCAATAACACATTTTTGTATGTTTGCTGTGTTGACTCACCAAAGTGAGCACACGAGTTCTCTCCTTCTTGCCTCCCTCACTGTAAGAAGGATGTTGTACTCTTCAAAGAAGATTACTTTCTTCACTCTCTGCCTGACAAGGTGCCTACCAATTTCATTCCAAAATTTTATAATAAGCTGATCTTTCACTTTGAACATGCTGACAGGTATCTTGTGGCAGGAATGTAGCAGGGTACTGCTGGATACTTCTCATAAGTAGCACTAAATTGTAGGACTTTTTAATTGCACTTTAAGAACTCTGTACTATTGATGCATTTATTTATTCAAATGCAACACCTAATAGTAGAGTTAAGGAACTCACATGAGCACCATCATGGTTGAAGCTTGTGTAGGGAAGAAAAAAGGTGAAAATCATGAATCAGATTTAGATAGCATTCTCTGCAAAGGGATGTTTTCTTCATGTATGTATCTGAGCATGGCTCAGTAATAAAGCAAACCAACACCTCACAGGTAAAAGAATTGTGTCGTCTCTCTCATATAACCTTAAAACAAGATCTGAACAGTGAGGTCAAGTCAGAGAGGAGATTGCTTGTAAATTTGTCTGAGACATTTTATAGTACCTTTTGAAGTTATTGATTATTGATCTTGAAGTGAGAAGTTTGACAGGCATTACTAAGTCATTGACAAAGTGCTCTGAAAAGTGACTGTATACTAATAAATATATTTAAAAAGCAAATTAAAATGCTGCTCAAATTATTTCAATTTTTTAATGGGAATGGATACTTACATAGCCCTGTGCAAAAAGGAGTCCAAAACAATAGCCCTTTAAACACAGTCATCTTAATAGTCATTTATAAACCTTCATGAACCAGATTTTTAGGTTGATGGTTTGTTTTTTCAAAAATCTGTTACTTGTAGGATAACATCTCCAGCTTCATCAGTGTACATTGGTTAAGGATCTAATCTTTTTTCACCCTGCTGCCATTGTTAGCATCTCTGCTCTATGCTGAAGACAACTAAGACTAAGGGTGATCAATCTCAACTTCTGCTGTAATTTACATTATAAGAATTTTGTGATTTGTTTTGTTATTTATTTAAATGCAGCACTTACAGTGTAGCTAAGAACCTCACATGAGCGCTCTTATGGTAGAAGTTTATGTAGACTGCAGATATGTGTCTTTGGCTTCTATCATCTAAATACTTTTTTTTTTTGCTTTGATTTGGTCCTTGTTAATGACTATTTGAACAAAGATATAATGCTTCGGGTGTGTTGGAGAGAACCCTGTAAACCCTACCACCTTGCTCCATTGAGATTTGTTTCAGTTAGGCAGGTTCTCTAAGTGCTGGCATGTTTTCGGAGGTCGTGAGAAGCAGGCCAAGGAAGCCAACCAGAAAAGTTTTGTTTCTGCTTTACTAAGTAATGTACTGACTTCAGAGCTGCTTTTCTTACCTTTAGGAATCAGCATATCATAGGTCTGTAACAGAGAAACAAAATTTAAAATTCTTTATCGTTGCTTTGTGCTTTTGTGATCAAAATAGAATTCCTACTCTGTGGGAAATTCTGGGGTTTACATACTTTTTTTCATCCCATAGAAACCAGGTTTTCAGAACTTTCTGTGAAGTGACACATTTTGCCAATGTTGGCTATTACTGAAATAGTGTTGATGTGGGATTCATTGAATCATAATCAAAAAAGGATATACAGCTACAAATCTGGATGCAATCTGGAGTCTTCCTGGGCCACATGCTCAATTTGAGCATCACATGTGCCGCAGGGATTTACCTCATCACATTTCATTGTAGAATTGGCCTCTACATTTGTAAAATGTGCCCTGGTCAGAGAAGTTTTCTAGTAAACTTGTAAATGCAGTATAACATGATATATGTTAGACATTTTTTAGAGGTATATGGCAACATTTTTGGGGGGAGACTCTGATTTCTTGATTGGACTTTAAAAATAAGTGTGCTGTAGTCAAGAATAAGTCACCTAAATATCCACTATGGTTAGGTAAGAGAGAGACTCTTGGAAAGTCATTGAAAGTGTATGCAAAACTTACTCATAAGGCTTCATGTAAGGGTTTTTGAGATTGTGAACCAGAACAAGAAGTGTGAAATGGAGTTATATTCTGACCCAGTTTAACACTGACCCACATTCAAGGGCAATGAAAGATGGAAGGATAGACTGTTCTTAAACTGTTTCATTAAGTTAGCCTTCAAGGGAAAAAATATGGCTTTCTAATCTAGTATTCTGTCCTACCCTTCAAAAAATGTTTATTTACTTTTGTTATGATACTTTTTATGTATTTTTATTAAAGCATTTATATTAAATTTTATCATTTTAGTTATACTTAATTAAATTAGTATATATTTATATTTCAATACTAATCACAATAACTGAGAGAATGTAAACATTATAAATTCTTAATTTCCATCTTCATTAATATGAGAAGATGCATAGCTTCTTTCCTACAGTGGAAAAAGTATATGAACCTTTTGACACTTACCTGCAAACGTGAGAAATGTTGTAAGACAGCAGTCATATTTCCAGAGTAATAAATATTCTTTCTAAGCACTAAATATTTGTGTTCTGTAATGTGTTTAGGATACTGCTGGACTGAGTTTGTATTGTTAGAACACAAAAACAAAAGCAGTAGGTAAATGTGACCCTGCCTCTCATTTTACGGCAAGTGAGAATTTCCACCTATCTGCAACCAATATTCATGTGTTCTCTGATTGCTTGTAATTGCTGGTGCAGATACATTGAGCTTGTTTTCCAGGAACAGTATGTTCTTTGTTTCCCAGCTTGAAAATCGGAGCAAAGACCTTCTCTTTCTTCTTTCCTCCAAATCAAATCAAACTCAAGCATGCAAGGACAAAATAAAACAGCAGTCAGTTTTCCAAGATCTTTATGGCCCAAAATAATTAATCTAGTGTATGTTATAATTACATCTAGCTACCAAAATAGAAAGTAATACAGTGCTATTTTTATCTTGTGCCAAAAATGCATTGATGTCATTACACATTCTTTCAAGGAAAGGTCTGTGTTAATTCTTCACTACCTGGAACATAGTTGCACCAATTTCTTGGCAGGAATTTTGATTGATTCCTGTTAAAAAACAAACAAACAAACAAACAAACAACAAAAATATCCCATGATTTGACAAAATTGTTAGTATCATAGATTTTTTATATTATGTGCTAAGATGATGAAGACAACTTGCAGATTTTTCCTGTTATCTTTAACAACAGATGCTATAGCCAGCTGCAAAGCTACTTCTAATAGGAAGGATTTGAATTGACCATGACATCCGAGTACATTATTCAACTATGTCTAAAACACTGTTTGCATTAACATTCACCTTAGGAAAAAAAAACATAGCCTTTATTTCTTAGTACAAATTTCGATCTAAAAAGATAGTTTTTTCATTTCTAGTCTATGGACTAAATTACTATTTTGATGAAGCAATTCACAAATACTTTTATAGGACAGCTGGGATTTTTGGCATGTTCCCTGCTGACAGTTCTTAAGAAATGTGTACCGCTACCCAAGATTTTACATCTTTAGAGGTCTATTTAGAATCAGGCAGTTGGAGGCAGACAAGGTATTGGTATGGAATTCCACCCAATATTTCCTTTCCTTCCCTGTGGAAAAACAATATTACAATATTCTCTTTTTCTCAGTAAATATTTAGCCATCCTAATTTGGACATTTTGTATGGTAATATTTCAAGTCATGCATATTTTATTTATGTCTTTCCTAACTTGAAGATCCACAGCCATATGTTTCAGCCATATATCAGCAGGGTTTAGCATCTGTTCTCTAAAAAGATGAAGTAGTTTTGGGGAAGCTGCAAGTGATAAAACCATCTTCAAACCCAAATTCTGTGCATCTTGAATGACCAGCACATTTACTGAGTGTAACTGACAGCAGAATTTGGTCTTCTACCTTCCTTGCTTAAAACTTCCACATAGCTATCAGGATGGGAAGGAACCTCATTCCAGATATGGTCCTATTTTTTAAAAAATCGCATTAGAGTTAATGCAGTGGTCCTGGCCTAAGTAAGCTGTAGCTACGATTTTGTCTCTCACACAGCCATTCAGATGTCACTTAGAGTCTGAGTAATTTCAGGACTATGTGGCCAAACTTCAATGTCATTGGATTATTTCCTAAAACTGTACCCAAAACATCACTGTGAGCTATTATCACAATAATTTTTATTGTCATGAAAGTAAAATGGTGGAAATGGATCTTATTGTAAGAATAATTAAAGATTAATTATTCTTACAATAATTATTCTTTAATTATTTTATTTATTTAATTTTAACTAATAATTAAAGAAGATTTTATGTGCTCTATTAGTCCCTCACCTGGGTTACAGAGGTATCCCAGACTAGGACTTGACTCAAGAGGGGAGGAAGAAGTAGCTGTGACTGTGTCTCGCACACAAGTGTGTGAAAAAGTGCTGGGGCAGAAAAGAAGCTGAAATCCCATACACCATCACTTTCAGTAAGAAGGAATCTAAAAAAAAGAGTAATCTCTAAAATATCTTGATTTAATCCCTGTTCAACAGTCAAGTAATCCCCCTGTGGATTTGTCATCCTGCAATAAAAATGGCCTTTGCAGACATGAGCCAGGCAGTTTCTATAAAATTTGGTTCTACCTTAAGCTACTTTAATAAGCCTTTCCTCAATAAGTACAGTGTCTGATTGTATGATTGTTTACTTTTTTTTGCTTCAATTATTTGTGGAAAATTAATGCATTCCTCAGATTTTTTTACTAATGCTGATCTGAAGAAAAGCCTGTACATCAGGGTTAGTGTTTGTCTTATTTACTGAACTTTGAAGCCACTCCCTTTCATGAAATATTTGGTCAGTTCAGCATCTTTTTTTCATAGCCTGCTGTAAATCTTTGTTGACCAGTTCTCCAGGCAGAGAGAGAACAGAAATAATTTAAGACAACATACTGTATTGTATTCTTCAAACAGGATGACTTTTGCAAGAGCAGAACTCAAACAGCACAGGAGATGTGAACCACGCAGTACAGCTGTTCATCAGATGATGTGTTAAAGTCGAAGTGTTCCTTGCCTGAGTCTTATACTGTCTAGATTATACAAGTAAAGAACTTTTCAGTTTAGGCCTTCAGAATATTGGGGAAGCTCTTTTAATGCTTTCTAAAACATTAATTTGGCTGCCTTTTCAAATTTCCCCAATTTTATTCTGAGCACTTTTCCCTTCAGATGAGCCTCCATGTTTATTAAATACACAAAGATCTCTGTATTAGAGTATTGGTTCTGTAATATTAATTATCCAGCCCAGGTGGCCATACCTATTGCAAGAACACAGCATCACAGTTAAAGTAACTTGTCCACTTGAATGTGTTGACACTGGACTTTCAAACTGGTTCTGCTACACATTGTTAACTTACTGGAGCAAATATGAATGCTTCTATTATGGATGAGGAACATGTGAAGCCAGTGGCAAAGTTCTAATTTCAAAGTGGGAATTTTGCAGATTTATCTCAGAGTTTTCACGGATCTATCTAAAAATTCATCTATCCTATTAAATGGTTATCTATCTCAATTTCTATCTAAGGTTTGCATTTCAGGGGAAAAAAAAAAAAAAAAAGCACTTAATTTTTTTAAGAAAGTGTCACAAACTTCACTTACAATGTCACTGTGACTCAGATGTGTGGCTATTGAGACCCAGATCAAAAAAGAATGAAAAGGTGAGAAGTGTTGCCTAAAGTTTGGGGACGATCAGATCCCAGAGAGACATTTCACATACTAAATTGTATCGAGAATGGAAGTCAGGCCAGATCACATATGCAGTGGCGTGTAAGAGGCCGCTACACCCAAGCTAGCCAAAAATAAATACATAAAAGAGGAGTAGATGGGAAATTCCACACTCTACAAAGTTTAAGTGACCTGATATAGTACAGGATTAGGCTCCAGTGAGAGATCTTTAAAGCCTGTAACAGCTTTCTTGTTTTATTCATAGAAGTTATCCTCTTTTCTTTCTTCTTTTTTTTTTTTTTAAAGAATGTATTCTAGTAGCATTTCCCAAGAAGTATGATATTAACTTCAATGCACTGCTAACTAGCAGGACACAGTACCTCTGCATCTCAGGTGCAAGGGTACTTGATTTATGGACCTCAGAGTGATCCATATGGTCTTTCAGGTTAGATGAGTGTTTGTGATTTGCCATGGAATTGGATGGTAAGAGTCTTTTTTGCTAATCTATTTCTAAGACCTGATTCTATGTCAAGTATTTAAAAGTCAGTTTTGATTCTTGATCAGAGTGAAACTCATGAGATTTCAAACTGATTTCTTGGCTCTTTATTTTAGTACTTCGTCTTCTAAGCTTGGGTTGGGTTTTCCAGCTTTGTTCATGTGAGTTTGATATTTATTGTTTGTAATGAAAGTTGAGATCATTATACACCACAATCAGGAGAATCAAGATTCCTGTTGACAAGAAAGGTCAATTTGTGGCTTTTGAGCTGTGCTCCAGTGTAGATTTGGTTTGACCATGGCTCTCATGCCAGGCTTTGTAACACAGCTGCGTACCGGGCTGTGCTGGAGAAAGCTGCTGGGTGACCTGCACGTCACTCTGCCTGCCAAAGGAAGGAGGCCAGCAGGGAAGGGAGGAGGCGGATAGTGCCCTGGATTTCTGTGGCAGGCCTGTCTTCATCCAAAACAGATCAGAAGAACTGCTGAAAACTCTTGTCATGTCCTAAATGGGAACTATTTCCTTAGCTCCATTTCCCACATTTCTACAAGGCATGTGTTGTGTAAAAAAAGATTCTAAAGCTGTATAGCTCCTCATCAGAAACATTTTTCAATATACAATTTGTAACATTAAAGAAAGTTGGCCGCTGGAGGACTTCAAGTACTAGGAGTCACGGTAAAGCAGTGTTGATTGTGACTGAGCTTACATGTATGCCCAAAATTAGGACATTGTCAGTCCCTGTCAAAAGCAACTGATTTACAAAGGCAGGTCCACAGTGCAATGTGAAAAAAGTGAAAATAATTTGTGCTGAAAAATAAGGAGTCTTGTAACAAAACACATACATACTTCTATGTACTTTTGCATAGTTATGGTAACATTTTCTGGAAATTAGCTGTGCTTTGGTTACTCTGAGTTCTATAAAAGAGAATAAGAGAATATTAAACGGAGTATGTTCTTTAGCAGATAATTTGAACAGTCTCTGGGGTTTTTTTCATGATAAGGAGATATGCTTTTTCTTTAATCCAATGACTCCAATGTCTTGCTGTAAATTATAGCCCTTTAATTCAATAATAAAAGAACTTTTAAAGGGAATATAAATTTTTGAGAGACTGATTTAATACTGGAACTGTTCACAAATTAATTTGTTCCCACCTCTATCCTTTTTATCCCTGAATTTTCAGAGAGGTATCCAAACTATTTTCACTGAAAATATTACTGGACTTCATTCATAAGGGCTTTTCAGAATTGGAGTATCTTATCCTTTGCTGAAAACACTGTGGACAGAAACAAATAGGGGATTTTTTGAGAAGAGGGATGTACAAAATATATTGCAATTGCTTGAAGAGTTTTGCCTGTTTGTTTTAAACCATTTTCCCCTCTGATTTAAGGACTTCTTAGGAGACTATTTATCCCTTTTTACAATTTACCTGATAAAGTGACTTTTAAAAATACAGCTCATTGTCTCATATAATTAATGATCTATAATGTAAAAATTGAAACAGGAATCTGGATTGAGAAGTAAGTACAAGTAGCCATGGTACAAAGCTGTTAATGTTCTTTTGCCCATTGATATCTTAAAGAGATATTCATGCCTAATACCATCTGATGATTTATTTAAGCAAGGCACCATTCAACTCTGCTTACAAAATTGTCTGCATATATCTACATTGTGAAAAAGATCAGAAAATACCAAGCTATTATATCAGGATGATAAGCAAAATATCATATAGAGATACTGGCACAGTTCCCAGAAACAACAGGCCCAGACTAAAAAAAGCCTGCTCTTCTGGAAAAAGCTTAGCTGGTTTAGACACAAGAAATCACTGATGCAGATAGTTCCTACCCATTCTTAACTAGATAACTCGTTTTCATCTCAAGAAGCAGATGGGAGATACATATATACCCTACATGTATCACAGTTCATAAAGCTTATAAAGCTTTTAAAAGAATTATACTGTGATGTTGTCAGATACATTTTCCAAGACCAGAATTTCTGTTTCCCATGTTGTGTATTTTAGCTCTCATTATGAGGATTTGATGTATGCCCAGACAGTCAACACCTTTAATCCTCTTCTGGTTCTCATGCAGACTTTTCCAATAGTTTGAAATCTGTTTTTTCCTCAGGATCAGTAACTTTTGATAAAAACTCTTGAGTTTGTGTCATTCCAGGAGTAATATTTTAAAAAAGCATGCTTCATATTAACAATTGCACATTTGATGATGAAGGTGAAATTTTATACCACTGCAGCAATTCTGAAGCACAGAATTTGTTCTGATCAGGCGCTACTGAAGACTTACAGCACATAACTCTGAGATATGAGTGAAGAAGAAATATTAAAAATAAAAAATGGATAAAACTGGGACAGAATTAGTGTTAAATCTGTGACCTTACCAATACTGGGCATAGCCTTCAGGCTGCTAGCAAAATCCGTATCAGCTGTGAAATAATTGATCAAATGGAATTATTTATTGATGAAAACTGTTCATGTCTGCTTTCAAAATCTTCAGAAGTTCTGTGTGCAGGAAAAGACTATTGCTGAAGTCAGTGTTATCCTTGTGTCTCTGCTGAGGTCAGGGACTAGCTGTAGGGTGTCAGTTAGCAAAACCAGAGCATAGCAAAGGTTCTGCTCCCCATTTTTAACATGAAAAATAGAAACTGCTTGTTTTTTCTTCTCTTCACTGAAGTTAATTATTCAGTAAAGATGCCCTGGTCACCTCTTGAACACTAACATGTCCTCCTCCATCCCTGAAGATACATGCATTTTTGCTACCTCAGAAATCTTCCAATTGTAAAGGCTGTCTTTATCCAGCTGCTGTGAATCCTCAGTATTTCCACGTAAACTCATGAAATGCACTTTCCTGAACTGCATAACTATTGAACACTCACTAACCTCTCCAATCATTTGTCTATTACAATTTCCATAGGAACTTTCCATAGGTGTCCAGAATAGCTTTGAGATGTGAAATGCTAGTATTACAAAAATGACAGTTTATCAAATAGCTTTTATTTCCAATATTTCCTGTATTTTTTGTGTGCTTTCTCAAGCTTATTTACAAATGTGGTACATCATTATTATTTTAAGGTAAGTTAATATGAGAAAAGATAAAACAAATTACTCTCTCCTCTTGAAGATATTATCCTTGCCTAAATTATTTTGTCCCTTAGACTATAATTTCAACCTTTTAACCTCAGAGTAGAGAATAAATGTTATAACTCAATTTGTATTCTGCAGACAGGAAGGTGTCACAATCTATAACTGGCTTTGGGCTTTTATTAATGCCCTCTTTGTTGAACTCTGAGGACATGGTTCATTGAGAAAAGGCCAAATGTTAGTAAAAGAGCAGGACTTCATGTTGCTTGAAAACAAAGATGAAATTATTATCTTTTTCTGCAAACTGAGCAATAATTAGGAAACAACAGGGGGAAAAAAAAGAATTTTTTTTTAGTAAACAAAAGCCCTTTTTTTCTTATTTAGAAAAAAAGGTTGCTTTGTTTTTTGAAATTACTATAATGTTCAGACTGATAGAAGAGTATAAATACCATGAGGAAATGAAAACGCTTCATCTGCAGCTTGTACCTTTTTTAATAATTATAATTTCAGCTGGAGTCGCTGGGTCTGCCCCAATTCACTCTAGCCAACTGCCAAGTCATAAATATATTACAGCTTTGTTGGCTTCTATTACAACTTCACTGACCTTTATCTCAACAAAAAACTTTTTAAGTAAGGCTTTTTCTACTTTCCAATTAGACATGTTTGGCAGTTTTCCCTTGATATATGTCTGTGGCACTGCAAGTTGGTTTTTAATTTCTTTTAGATATAAAAGCAGTGTAAAGCTCCACCAGCTGCACAAATGGAAAATGAAGATTCTGTTTACAGAAATGTTGAATTGAGATGACCATTAACATAAGACAATCAGGCTTCATAAAATATGGTATCTCTCTCTGTTCTAAGGGAAAGTGGGTGAGCTATAGTGGTCAATTAATTCTTCCTAATGACCAATTCATTGGTTATTGACATTTAATTGGATGTACAAAAGACAAGCTGTAGTAAAAAGTACACAAACAACAATAATTAAGTTCATTCTAAAAACTAGACTTAATTGAATTATTTTTTTATTCCTCTAATATATGAACTTCATGTAAATTTGTATTAGCAAGTTTCACCATATCACAGCTATGTTGTCCCTTTCTACAATCACCATTCTACAGCAGAAACAGTGATTTTTTTAATCCATCTTTCTTGTACTTATTTTTAGTCTAAAATTACAGTACAGTATAAGTTAGAGGAAAAACCCATTACATTTTCTGGATTTCAGTTCTATAAAACAATGTAATTTAAACTTTTCTGACAAAACATAGAAACTTCAGACCCCTATGCAATCTATTAAGTAGATATTAAAGTGCTCTTGTAAACAGGTCCGGTTTGTTAATTTAAGTTTTAAAATGCAAATGGTAAGCACATATATCTATTAAATCTTATGCTTTAGTCAACCTCAGTTGCTGTAAATCTTATGCTTGATTTTTTCCCAAGTTGCTGACCACCTACATTTTGTTGACTTCAGCTGATGATGGATTTGTTTAGAATCTTCATAAAATCAAGTCACACTTCTATATAAAAGCTTGTTATCTTTACTATTATAGTACTGGAACAATAACCACAGGTTAAAGGTCCTACTGAGACAGATAAGAAAATGTACCAATTAACACTCAGATTGTCCTAACCTGATCAGGTTTTGTTGTAAAGCCTCATTCAAAAAGAAAATTCTCTTTTCTGTATAATTAGATCTGAGGAAGTCCTTAGTTCTTCAGTTAGCCAAATGGTAAACATATCAGAAATTATTTAGTCTTATTTTTATATTGTGCCAAGACTACCTGAAGTTCCACAAGAGAATTGTGTGGATGATACAACACTCTGCCTCTCTGTGAGCTACCCATGCTCCTCACAGACCTTCAGAGATGTTACACAAAAGACACTACCCACATGGCACTGGCTTGCCTTTACAAAGCCCAGTGCATATTTTCTCTTAAGAAAACCGGGTTTTCAAGATGAGAGGAAACATGTCTGGTACATCCAAAAAGTCTTTGCTGCTAGCGCCCTCTGCAGTCACTGACTGAGGAAGAAGTTCCGTTGGAGTTTACTACACTCTTCCACATGAAGTAGACAATGCACGTAAAGTATTTTTAAATTATTATTATGTGTTTATGGCTATTCCAGTGCTTTTTTTGCCGGGTTAAAAAATGTTGCATCACTACCTAGCAAAACTGACCTGAGCAAGGCATCCAAATTGAATAGATAATAGTAGGTGTAAGGAGGTCCCTTAATGAAATCAGGAAAATAACATTTTCTTTTACTGTGCAGGATTTTGATGCCGGTGTTATCACATAAGACTATCTTGCAGGTCGAAACAAATACATTTATTATATTTCCACATGGTGAATGTTAATTTATTTTCTTTAATGTTCTGAGCACCTGAACCAATCTGCTTTATAGTCCCACTGGGAAAACAGCACAGCTTGGAAGAGGCAATAGGAAGACAAAAGCAACCTGTTCATTTTCCCACTGATGTGGCTTTGCAGCATCAGGCTTTTTTCATGTTTTTTAAAAGAGTAGGCTCTAAATGTCTGTAACCTTCTCTTTCTTAATCCGGGTTATTTCTACATAGAATGTATCCAGAGGCCTTCTGAATAGTGGGTTGAACTTGTTCTTGAAACTGGAACTTTGAAAATTAACAAATGAATTCTGTAATCATTATAAACAATGTATTATAGTGAGGGACTTCAATGATCCTCAAAGTGTGTGCATTATACCCCTTTCTTTAAATCTCATTATTTTCATTAGGATCATAATAATGATGTCACATGAATTAAAAATACAAATAAGTGAAATAATTTCTTGGAACAAAAATAGAAATGCGTGATAAAATTGATATTCACAAGAAAAAACTCTAGAGAAGGACTGATGTGTTACAGGGACAGACTTGCCAGTCAATAAGGATAGACATGGGAGAAATCTCAGTTGTATCATAAACAGTAAAAAATAACAGGGTATGCAGTTAATTATTATAATGTAGAAAGAAGGCTGAGTGACTTGTATACTTTTGGAATGTGATTTCTTAGTTAAATACACTCCTCAGGTTTTTTCCCTGTCACTTTGAAATGTCATTGGTTTCAATCCAAGTATTAATTATTCAGGGATAATACCTTGATCAACGAAGTCTGGAAGATAATGTGTAAACTCAGAAAGGTTCTTCTCTTTACATGAATCTGTCCAGTTGCCCAACACATCTTTGGGAACTACTGTTACTCTGTACTATACCTGACTCACACAGTTGTAGAGGTTAACCTTCAGCAACCCTAAATATTAAAGTACCCAGTCAAGAAAAAAGCTTTATCCAATATTCAGGTTGTAGAAGTCTGACAATCTTTTCCGAAATTAAAGATAAAATTCCAGAAGATCATTTAATAATATGTGTAAGGCAATAATATTTGAAACTGATCAGGCACGGTTTTCTTAATTCATAAAATACCAAAAGTATTATTGATCGGATTACATTAAAATTTTTTAGATAAAAACAAAACTAAGCACACTAGAAATATGGGTAATTTTAGTTCAGACTAGCAAAAATATGTGGTTTTCTCTTTACATTACCATGTATACAAATACTCTGTATAGTCTGAAATGATATATAGAATTTGAAAATAAATTGGATTTTTTTTTTTTTTTTTGTAATGGGGATTTCTTATTTTGGGTAATACATGATTTTAAACTGTATCTTGGTGAAAATGTTATTATCAACAGGGTTTAGTTGAAATTCTTTTCCATTTTGTATCAAGTACATACACATTATCATGGCAATTTGGGATAAAAACAAATGAAAATGTGACATTTCCCATAGGAGAGAAATCTGATTTTGTTCCTCTCTGGTGAGAAGATCTTGCTTTTTTTGACTTTTTTTTTTTTTTTTTTTTTTTTATTGTGATAAATGTGGCAATACTCTCAAAACAAGTTTGAGATTTCCAAATGGAATACTAAGTAGCAGGTTGAAAACAATTTTTCCAAGACAAATCCCATTGGATGTGATTTTTTTTTTTTTTCCTAGAAATAATTGCAGAAAGATTGGTTTAGGTAGAGCAAGTTATTTTGTAAAATATTTTTAAACTGGCTGATGTTCATGGTAGAAGAAACAACTTTTAGATAATACGTGATGTGTATTCTTCTCCAGTGTCATGCTCACTAGACCAATCTCCAAAGTGAGAAATACATTTTTGTCTGGTCAATTCAACTTATTAAGGAAATTAAAGGTTAAGTATCTGTTATGCTTTTAAAGATGAAATAAACAGGTATCAGCACAAATATCATCTGTCTCACCTGAAGGTATGTGACAGAATAATATTCCAAAAGATATTGAATAAAAATATTATTGAAATTTGCTTGGGTTTTTTGGTACTCTTATCATCTACTCTTAATCAGAACACAAAGTATTATAAACCTGTCAAAAGAGGTGATTGACCGTCAAAAGATGGGATTATCCTGCTGTATCTAGTGCTGGTGAGGCCTCACCTTGAGTGCTGTGTGCAGTTCTGGGCCCCACAATTTGAGAAGGATGTGAATGTACTCAGAATGTCTCCAGAGGAGGGCAACAAAGCTGGTGGCAGGGCTGGAAGGCATGTCCTCTGAGGAGTGGCTGAGGACTTTGGGCTTGTCTAGTTTGGAGAGAAGGAGGCTGAGGGGTGACCTCATTGCTTTCTACAGCTTCCTGAGGAGAGGAGGTGGGGAGAGAGGTGCTGATCTCTTCTCCCTGGGATCCAGTGATAGGATGCATGGGACTGGTTCACAGCTGCACCAGGGGAGGTTGAGACAACATCAGGAAGCATTTCTTCACCGGGATGGGGTCAAACACCAGGACAGGCTTCCTAGAGACGTGGTTGATGCCCCAAGCCTGTCAGTGTTTAAGACACATTTGGACAATGGTCTTAATAACATGCTTAAACTTTGGGTCAGCCCTAAAGCGGTCAGGCAGTTGGACTAGATGATCGTTGTAGGTCCCTTCCAACTGGAACCCATTCCATTCTATTCTATTCTATTCTATTCTATTCTATTCTAATTTAAAAATCTGATCTTTCTGTATTCCGTCATTGTACAGAAATGTAGATTTACATGTTGATGCAACAACATATAATGTCATGTAACTTGTTCTAATCAGGTAAATTATTTTCTTGATTTTAAGAAAATATTTTGTGTAGATTTAAGGCGAGTTCTGAATACAAGGCAAGTGGTGTTCCTCAGGGCTTGGTGTTGGGACCATTTCTGTTCAACATCTTTATTAATGATCTTGATAAGGACATAGAGTGTATCATCAGTAAGTTCGCAGATGACACCAAGTTAAGCGGGAGTGTCAATCTGCATGAGGACAGGGAGGCTCTACAGAGAGACTTGGGTAGATTGGATCGGTGGCCAACGGTAACGGGATGAGCTTCAACAAGGCTAAGTGCCAGGTCCTGCCCTTGGGCCACAACAACCCCCTGCATGGATACAGGCTTGGGGAGGTGTGGCTGGAGAGCTGTGTGTAAGAAAAGGATCTGGGGTTTCTAACTGAAAAACAGCTGAACATGAGCCAGCAGTGTGCCCAGGTGGCCAAGAAAGGCAACGGCATCCTGGCTTGTATCAGCAATATTGTGACCAGCCGAAGTAGGGAGGTGACAGTCCCCCTGTGCTCTGCACTGGTGAGGCCACACCTGGAGTATTGTGTCCAATTTTGGGCACATCAATACGAGAGAGATGTCGAGATGCTGGAGCGAGTGCAGAGGAGGGCAACGAAGCTGGTGAAGGGCCTGGAGAACAAATCCTGTGAGGAGAGATTGGAGGAGCTGGGACTGTTCAGTTTGAGGAAGAGAAAGCTGAGGGGATACCTCATCACTCTCTACAGCTACCTGAAAGGACATTGCAGAGAGGTTGGTGCTGGTCTCTTCTCACAGGTGATTAGTGACAGAACAAGAGGGAATGGCTTTAAACTGCAACAGGGGAGGTTCAGACTGGACATTAGGAAAAATTTTTGACAGAAAGAGTGGTCAGACAGCAGAATAGGCTGCCCAGGGAGGGGGTGGAGTCACCATCCCTGGGTGTGTTTAAGGGTCATTTGGATGAGATGTTGGGGGATATGGTGTAGGGGAGAATGTAGAGTAGGGCTGATGGTTGGACTTGATGTTCCCAAGGGTCTTTTCCAACCTGAATGATTCTGTGGTTCTGTAATGCATTAGCTTCTGTTAACTGGGAACACAAATATGAGTTACTTATATGCTAACTCATCAACAGTCAGCTATCATCTACTCCTGGAAAATGAAATCCTATGGTACTTGCATCAGATTGCATCATTTTATGGGAGGTGAGATTATAGAGATCACACAGAAAAAAAGAAAAAAAAAAGTAGCTATTGACAGAAAAGGTCGTGATTGATTTTATGATTATCCTGTGATTGCACTACTCCTTTTCTTCAACATTTTTGTGACTAACAAAGAAGCTGTTGAAAAAACAGTATAAAATGTGATGTTACAGGTACTTGCATTCTTCTAGATGATTTTATTTCATCAGAATGTACATCTTCAGTGTAATGTAGTTAGTAAAATGTATATGTATTGAAAAAACAGTTCAACAGCATTGTCAAGCAGCTTAACAAAAGTGCAATTACTGCCGCCTTCCACTCTGTTTAAAGCCAGAGTCTGATACCCTGTATCTTTACCTGAAAACAAAGTATTAGATGCTTAGATGCTTAGCAGTCTGTCAATTCTCCTCTTTTAGATGTCTTACAGAGTAACCAAGCCAGAGAAAAGCTTAGTGAAAGAAAGACTTAAGCAGCTAGTTCAGGCAGATTGAAAGAAAATAGTTTGCACATGCCACGGCATTTTTAAAACTAACACTGACGTAGCAACAAACTGTTAAGTCTAACGCTGTAATAATACTACCTTAACTCCTTAGCCTTCTTTTTTCCATATTTTACTTCTTTGCTATAACATTCTGCTCAGGGTATTTCAGGAATCTAGACTTTTTCCCCTCGATTTCAGCCTTTTGAGGAAATCCACACTGGCAAGAAGGGCTGCATGTATGCATCTTTTTGCAAGAAGTGTCCGAAATTCACCTCTAGTCTTCAATACACACATTTGCTGAAGAAACCAGTGAGTTCTTCATTTGTTGTGCATTTTTAAAAGACAGTTCACAGATTATATAATATGGAGAATGACATGCCACTGATTCAAGGAATCACAGAAAATAGGCAGAATTTTCATGTGGTAACAGTACATTGGCTGGAACCAAATATAGCACTGATATAATTGCCGGTTCCATTTATTTCTCTGAATGAAGCTCTATCATTTAGGTGATGTTGACCAGCTAAATATATAATTACTGTAATGGATCAGGATGTTAAAAAATTAAAAAATGTCCTCTCCATGTATATATTGGGAATATGTTTTTTCACATTCTGTAATTACCATTAGTGTGTCCAAGCAGGCTCCTCAGATTATGTAAAAATAAATTCTCTTAGAAAAATTTACAAACAGATGAAATGAATGCCCTCATTTTAAATAGGTGCAGAATACTAGCAAAATCTGTACCCTGATTAATGATGATTTTTACTGAGCAAACTCAGTTCTGGATGGATCAGAACAACAGAGACCTGGACAAGCCCTGCCTCTGCCTCTCCTGGGAAAGGAGATCTGGCACAAGGCATGGAAGGGTGGCAGGTCCCTGCAAGGAGCCGCAGCAGCAGACGGGTTTCTGTGCATCAGGCTATGGGATAGGCAGGCATGACAAGTCTCCTAGCACAGTTCCCAATCTAACGTGCAGGTGCTGCATCTCAGCTTTAGAGTCTGAGTCAGGCAGTCTGCATCGGTTTCTGTTGATGCACTGATACCTGTGTATTGGGCATCTCTTATTGAAAGCTACCTCAGGTGTGTTTATGTTGCTTTCAAGTTACTGCTGTGATGGTTGTACAGCTGTAGAAAAGAAAAAGAAGGAAAAAGGTGAGGAAAAGAGGAGGAAAAAGAGGGAGGGAGGGAGGGAGGGAGGGAGGGAGGGAGGGAGGGAGGGAGGGAGGGAGGGAGGGAGGGAGGGAGGGAGGGAGGGAGGGAAGAGAGAGAGGTATAGAAGACAGAAAGAAGGAAAGCTTATTTCTCAATATCTTGATATCCATCTTATTGGTCTCTTCCTGGGGGACTGAAAAACAGCTAGAAGAAGATCTTAAAGGACAGATGGCATTCAATAACTTTGCTGAAAATCTGTTCTTATTTCTATGATTCAGCCTTTGCCCAATATGTGTTGTTCTGAGAAGTCATGGACTGCAGTTTAATTTACATATAGTTCCCCACTCATTGTGTCATGAACATGCATTTCCAAGAGTTTTTTGAGGAAACTGTGACCAAATCGACAAGTTTAAATCTAAAATTAAGAGGTAACCACTGAATATTCATTCATATTTCTGGCCACAAATGGGTATAGTGGATTCATAGTCAATTATCATAGGTAAAACTCAGGGGATGATCAAAACCCACATGTGCAATCAAACCAGCCTCAAAATAGATGTCATTTTTCAGGCCTAAAAGGAGTTTTTAGTGATACTTAGACCAAAAGCTGCACATTATCTAAATGATCTGAGGCCTTTTCCTAAGACCATTTTCCAGAGGAGTTGCCTTCAGCTAAGGGAAATGATGACCAGAAAAACAGACTAGCAAAAGGGTTTTGCAGCAGCATTGAACAGAGGGGGATGATGTGTATGTGTACAGTTCAGGAGAAAAGTATTCTTCTTTGGTGTGGCCAGAGGCATCAAGCATATGATATTTTTCATCATTAAAATGACATATTTTGCTTGTCTATCTCTACTCAGTACTGTGACTCCAATTCATTCAGTTCAGTGGAACACACAAAGTTCAGACCATAACAGGACAGTTTCTGTTAAAGTGGCTGTTATATTTTTCATAATAGTTAAGAAATAGAACAGCTTGTGTGGTAGCAAGCTCAAGTAAATGCTGTAAACATGTTTTCTGTAACTGAATCTTATTAGCTTTAATTCATATTCTACATAATTATAATAAGTAATTGTTTATAATTTTCTATCAGTCAAAATCATCTATTTTTAATGAGTGTCAAAGCAAAATTAATCTAAAACTGTTTATATAACAGCAATTTGATTTTGTTTTGTTTCGGGGTTTTTTTCCTTTTTTTTTTTTAAAGAGGATTTATCTTGACTGGAAAATAATAGTTTGAAATAAAGACTCTTGCTTTGACATGAGTTTGAGTGACTTTTCTGACTACAAGGGAACTTGTAGGCATGCATCATGTACTGAAAGCTTTTACAGGTGCTAAAAGTAATGATTATCTGAACTGTAGAAATCATGCTTGAATTCTTCCATAAAAAATCCAAATCAGATTGCTTTTTTACAATGTCAACATTTGTCATTTACTTTCCCCATTTTCTGTCCTTCATCTCAGCCTTTCTTTAAAATAAAAATCATTCTAGCCATTAAATCCATGAAACAACCTATATCACTTAAGACTTCATGACTCTAAAGCTAGTAACAGTAGAGTCAGTTAAATGCCTTAGCTTTGCATTAAAGGCATTAGGTTTGCAAAAGCCACTTGTCAATAATCAAAACCTTTATGATATATGACAAGTTTTGACTGGGAACCAGTCCAAGAAAGAACAGTCTTTGTTCACTACTAAGTAAATAATAATCAGATTACAGCATTCTCTCAATACTTGCTTGTGAATTCTGAACATAGGACTGTGCTGAGATTTGGGATAAATCTCTCATTCTGTCTCAGTAAAGCCAGGGACTTGAACATCAACCTCCTCATGTAGGATGTGGAGTAAATCTTGCATGTATCAGAGCTGCTCTACTTTCCAGTCCCCTGGGAAGTCCAGTGGCTGCTTTTCACTGAAGCACTGACTGGGTGCATTTCAGTACTTCTGAAACAGAACATCAGAAAATTTAACTTAAAATTCCGTTTCATGTCTCAGCTTTTCACTATTTATATGCGATGATATATATTTTTAACTGTAAACTCTATTTTTAAAATCTACTTTTAGATGGAGACTTGAAATTTGCTTTTTTAGCCAATTCTAAGCTCCACTTCTTTTTTAAAAAAAAAAAAAAAATCAAGAAAGAGCTCAACTGAAAATGCGGTGAGAAATGTTGAATATCTACACAAATTATTGTGAAGGATATTTTTGCATGGGTCTCCAAATGCATAGAGCTTGGCTAGATGACATGGAGCGTAAAAAACACTGCCCTGAAACGTTTTTGACATGGTATCTTACCATATGGAAATGATGGAATTTAACATGTTTTGCAATGGCAGGCAATTCTTCATTAATACGCCTACAGAGGAGCAGTGCATACTAAACATTCTGGCTTGCTGACAGAGCTATATTAATACGAAATAGGAGTCTTGAGATAATTACAGTTTTGCGTCTGGAACAGAGAACTATGTGAAATAGATCTTTACTTAGATAGCCAAGAAGAAACAATTTCTCCATTAAATGTATATTTAATCTTAATAAATGGACAACCAGTGAGTTTAAGATGGTCTGCTATACTTTAAGTACGTACAGTATTTAGAATATGTAACTAGGTTTTTGCCAGTGTAGAAACATACTTTCCCTCGTTACAAGACTGAGGCTTTGAAAGTAATATGTAAAGACTTAAATTAGCAACAGAAAAAGTTGCAAAAGTTTCTACATGTAAAACTTTATCTCAGAAAAACCTCAGTAAATATCTTAACTTCATTTTTTAATTAAGAGGGAAAAAAAACCCACAAAATTTTAAATATAGAGATGGAAGAAAAGAGTAGGCAACCTTGCTGTAAAATCAGCGGAGTTAATGTTGGCAGGAAGTTCTTGATTCTTTTCCCTTCTAATTATGGGATACATTTTCTCATTAGGCTTCTCTATTTAAAGCTAACTATAATTGGCTTACATATTAAAAATAACAGTGACAAACAGATTAGGATGCATGTTTGTATGAATGAGTACTTGAGAACTGAAGCTCTTGCAGAAAGTAGCTCAAAGAAGGGAATAATTGAATCTCTTTTGTTACAGGTGAGGATGAAACCAACTTCATTTCTTCTCATAGAAAGTGTGAATAAAAATCCTCCCTCTAGCTAAGCATACCTAGGTATTGCTAGGGTCAGAGGACTGCGGTATGGAATAAAGCTGTTTACTTCAGTAGTTTTACTGAGGGAAATGGCCACTGACTTTCAGGCTTTGGTTCTAAGGGGAGTTGTGGGAGGCCAGTGCCATCTGCCTTCTGCCCTGTACTCTGCAGGATGTCTTTCAAGTCCTTCGGGCAGCCCTCTCAGTTTCTCACAGATCTTTTCTTCCTAGTTGCTGAGAAGCCTGTGGCTTTAACCAGCTAGCTCATGGTCCCTTCTCTGCAACCTCTGCCTAACATCTTGGCGGTGTGTGACAAACACATCAGGACAAGGTGTAATCCTAGGCTATTCTGTGATCTTACTATCACTTACTGCTCCGCTGGGTAATGGACACCATTGCTAGGTGGGCATGAACAAGAGGTATTTTAAAGGTATGCCTGGGACAAGGCAGTCTGGTGACTTGACTGGGACGTTCTAAAGGCACCACTCCTCTGTCACACAGTCTCTCTGGAGTGTGTCTTTCTGGACCATTGATGTGGGGCTTGTTTCTTTCTTTTTTTGTTTGTCACGTTTAAAAAAAAAAAAAAAATGTAACTATGTATTGCACTAACAACATGCTGAGAGGATCAGGAAGGGTTTTAAATCCTAATGGATGTTTAAAATCTCATTCCTTTCAATAGCAGGTAGGTGCCTAAATAGGAGTAATGCTATTAAACATCTTTCTAACTCAGTCCCTCTTTGTTTAGATATAGGTAATGGTCAATCGTATACAGGCAACCTTTCTTTATAAAATTAGTTGTTTGCATTCAGACTCATAATAGCAGTCTCCTTGTATTGATTTGTTTATGTAAGTTACTATATTTGCATTGCTTTGCAGTATTTATTTAAATTGCATTGTCTTTGAGTATGATGGGCAGTACTGGTTTGAGTATAGCTGTGAAACCCATTATTCTCTATTTATTTCCTCCACAAAAATTGTTTTTCACTCATTTGACCACCCACATGGAACTTTCTGACCAGGGAAATAATTCACTGTGATTACCAAGTTTTTCTTTAAACAAATATTTATGAGAAGATGAGAATATATAGGCATTGCCTACACATTTTTTAATATAAAATTTCCAAACCTCCAAATTTGCTTCAGAAATAATGAAAGATTTCAAGAAGTAATCGTAGTGTTTTCCAGGAATATCACTCACAAAGTCCAAGTATTTAGCAGCAATAATGTCTGGCTAGGATGTCCCAATTCTCACACAATCTGCAAACTGAATATATAATTTGTATGCATAAAGATACAAACTTAATCACAACAATCTAAATCAGCAATGAGTCATAGTTAAAAGTATAATTGCAGTTTTGATTTTAGTATCAAAATATTCATAGTTTTTATTACGTGACAAGCATCTGATGACAGCTATTTAGATCGGAAGTTCCCTGACTTCAGAATAATGCTATATAGGTAGCCTTTTTGGCTGTAATCTGGGGAAAATAGGAGAATATTGATCACTTGCCCAGTTGTGTTATTAAATTCACATTACAGATCATGTGTGCATGAATGTTTGCTTTATGTTTTAGATTGGGCTGGCTTTAGAATAACAAAATAGTTTCATAATTCATACATGTTTATACTTCATGTATGTCAGATGAACATCAGTTGTTTTATAGAGCAGGTGGAGGGGTAACACAGATACTGGTAGTAACAAAATCAGTGTAAGAAGATGAGTGGCTGCAACCTTTTATTCAATAAAAACACACTTACTGGACACTGCTGCAGAGATACAGTAAGTAAAACAAATATCAGCTTCAACCCCTTAACCCTAAGCATGTATTTATTAACCACAGAAACTTACTTTGGTATTTTAAACCACAGATGACCTATTCCTGTCTACATCATTTTTTAATAATTGCACTGATCTACATTTCAAAATAATTTCCTGATTGTTTGTGGATGCCTAGTCTGATACATCTTAACCTCGGTTTTCAGGAATGCAAAGTCATTGCAGGTCCCTGCAAAACCAAGAGGGAATGAGGCAAGAAATGAGCACCTCTGTACTGAGCTGTTAATGTTAATCTCAACAATAAAGTCTCAGCCAATGCCCTATGTATGTTTGTAACTTCTACAAAAATTGCATTGGATCCTGAATTCCCTGCTCCATTCACATAGGCTTGGATTCTTCAAACTTGGCCAGCACAGGTTTAAACATATGAAAACCTTCAGAGGTGATCTGTTTTTACACTAAGTGGTAGCAGGAAAGACTAAATTTTAAATAACCTCAATTAATGTGGAAAATTTCACACAATATGTTGAAATAGGTAGACAGAATGACAGAATGAATGAATGAAAGAATGATTTAGATGGCCAGATCTCTAAATATGGAAAAGTTTACCTGAGAAACACATTTAAGTCAAAGAGGTAAAGAGTGGAACAAGAACTGTAAATTTACCATATCTTTCTGGCACCATACAGACTTCAGATACTATTTTAATTAATTGCACAGCTTTACATCTGACCATCAAGCCCCTGAACTTCTATAATTTATGTTCTGAAGAGCTCTAATGAACTGGGGTAAGACTTTGTTATCCTTTTGTGTTTTGTAATGTACAATGCAGTAACTAAATTATTATTTTCATTTTAGAAAATGAATGGTGTTTCATACCTAATAACTTGAAAGCTTAAATGCTTCATAGAAACGTGTCTTATTTATCTACAAATGCTTAGCTGTAGGTAACTGACAAAAATGCTGATGAAAACAGAGCCATACTCTAGCAGATTGATTACAACCACCAGTTAAAAACCTCAGGGCCAAGGGACTCATTTTAGTTTCACTTCATGGTGTATAAACATTACTGCCAGGTTTGTTGTCCTGTTTCGTCTTTTTAAATTCTATAAAGTATTAGTCCCTTCATGTTTAGTTCTTCCCAGATAACTCTTTTTTTTTTTCCTTTCCACTAAACTTTTCAGTGTGGCTCCACTACACTTTTAAGTTTAACTTTTCATTGAGTTCCCTTGCATTTTCCAGAGAGGTTTCTATCAGACTGCATATTCAGTAAAATTAAATAGGTTTTTAGGACACAAGCATCTGTAAAGAAGGTGTGAGTGGGTGGGTTTTGTTTTGTTTTGCTATTAAATAAGATACGAGTTGCCAGCCAAAAATGAGAGTCTCCTGTAAGCAGTATCAGCCTAATCACACTGAAGTCCTGAAATGTATGACCTTTTGGATTCAACCTTGTAAAAGTGTATGCTCCAAGACCAGGGCAATGCATTGATCCCCATGGTTCTCTATTCCAAAGAAGAAGAGACTAATCTGAAAAGGATGTGGAGAACCCAACCTGATTAGGTTTGTTACAAGAGTGATCACTGAACAGTGGCAGGGATGCAAGAATTTGGAATGCCACAATTCATTATTCATAACACACATCCCTCTACTTAATAAATCTTGAATACAAACATTACAAGCATCCATGCTCTCCTGCAGCTGGCTGGCATCCAGGGCCATTCCGTTGTACCTCAGAATGCACATTTGTCAAGAGACTAATTTAAAGATTTTCTGATTAGTTTTACAATAGTAGGTATGCTTTGTTACTAGGCAGCAATTTTCTGATTATACACATAGAAAATTTTAAAATAAACCTTTAAGACCTTTAACATTTCAGTGGCCTCCTGCCCTGTTGTGGTCCATAGTAACCTGAAAGATAAAATACTTGTGGCCCTAATGCACTCTAAATTAGAGAATGAAACAAAATTTTTTGCTTAATACAGTTTTGAAATCCTCATTGCTAACCAGACATTTCTCCATGAAAAAAGGAAAAAAAAAAAATCTGTAAATGTTTCTTCCTTTTTATAAGATGAGAGAACTGAAAGGTTTTTAAAGTCTGAGAAGCTGAGCTGCGATGAAAACTGCCATTAGCGCTTTCACACCTGATTGCAAGCCACTGAAGTCAGTGCTGTTCTACTGACAAAGAGGTGTCAGCCTGTCAGTTTGGGATTTAACTCCAGCCTTTCAGAGCTGCTGTCCTGGAAGCGTGGAGAAGTTAAATAAGAACCACTGACTCTCTTCCAAGTTTCCTGGGTTTTCAGTGAAAGATTTCTCATGCTGTTTTAGCTGGTGAAGAGAATCTTGTGCGCTTTATCTTTTGCCACGATTTCTGAAAGCTTGAACAATTTCTGTATTTATGAAGGCGAGTTGCTTTCTGTACTTACCAGGCCCGTTCACAGCCACCAGAGAAGAGTGCCAGCTTGGGGCTGCAAAGTTTTATTACCCTGTTTGCATCTCTAAATAAAATCCGCGCTAAAACTATCAATTAATTTGTAGCTGCTCTGGCAGGCGGTAATGACTTTTTTGGACATTGTTGATAGAAAGTAGAGTGAAGCAATCAGAGCTGAGTGAGATGAAAAGTTTCACATCCCACTGATGTCTTGAGTGACAGTACACTGCTAGTATTTGAATTAGACTTCTTCTCTCAAATATATTAATCTTTGTCATCAACAAAGGTAAAATTTTAGGAATAAGACGTGCTTCTTTCTCTCCAATTTCCACTCTCAGAGCTTTATCCCTTTATTTTGGGCAAGGTTCTGTCCATCAGTTTCATATCCCCCATTCAAAAATCAGTCTAAGACCTACTGCTAGATCAGGGTTTCTCTCTGGTTACTCATGGAATTTCTCTAAGTGGTTTTGAAGGGGTGAAGTTTTGGTTTTTAGGAATCAACTGCTTTTCAGCAGAGCATTGCCCTCTGGTGGATGCAAGCTTCTCAGTGTGAGGAAGGGGGGCTTTCCTGTGCATAGCCTAGTCTCTGCAGTCCAGGGAAAACAGACCACCATCGTGTTGGGGACTGATGCTTTTTACATGATTTGGGTTGTTTTTCTACCTCGGATGTGACATGGCTTCACTCAGAAACAGTTCTTCATAGTCCAGTTTCACATGTTGAGAATACGAATGCATGCCAGGAATCGAAAGTTTGTCTCAATGTTTTCTTTTTTTCCCTCATATACCATTAGCACTTTCAACTCCTATCTGATTTATCTTCTAAACTCTTACATACAAGAAAAAAAAAAAGGTACATGGATTGTCCCTTTTTTCTTTTTTTTTTTTTTTTTTTTATTCTACCTAAATCTCTGTGAATTAAGAGGTTGGATAAAATATTAAAGCTACACTGCAGACTCTATTACAAGAATCTACAAAATCTGAACATGCATGATCTTTCCCCCAATTACCATTCATGTAAAATGTATGCCATTAGTGACCACTGCATTGAGTCTTATGCTAGATAGTAACACTTTTTTAAAGTGTAAGAAATCTTTAGTATATAAGGAGAGTGAGTACTATAAGTGTCTTTGTTAATAAATGGATAAATTGACCATGAGGAGAAAACACTTTCCAAAAGACAGAAACACTCTTTGCTGGTACCATTAAAATTACTTCTAAAACATGCTTTATTCAAACTTTCTATTTCCAGCTGAGCTAGAAATGCTATAGTCTGAGCCCAAATAACACTCAAGGGATATAATAAAGTTGGTCACCAAAAGAGATGTGAAATAACTCTAAATCATGGGGGGGGGGGAAGGATTCTGGGATTGAAGGCTTTGGAAACGGAATGTGGTTCTCTAAGCAACTCAATAATTGGGCTACAGTTGATGATGATAAGTCTCTGATGGCTTCTTAAGTTTCCTGCACATATATCCAGTTTGAATGAGAGACCAGACCTTTGGCCAGGGTTTTGAAAGAAGTAGCAAATTATTGAGGGGTCTTTGGAGCCCAGCTCCTATTTACATACATTCTGTTGATTTAAAGTTTACAATTTGTCATAGTACTTAGTGGTTTAGTTTTCTCTCTGGTATTAATTTCAGTTACTTTCAGCACGTATTTCTTCTTGTTGGCTGACAATAGAAGAATATAATTGAATTCTCATTTTTCATCAACTCCTGGGATAATGAACAATATTCTATGCTTAATGTTTTGTCCTGAGAATAGTAACAAGAACATGAATACACAGCAATCAAAACAGATCATTTAAAGACTTCTCATTTGTGAGTCTTCCAGCAACTATACTGTTTGCACACCTATGAAACCTTTTATTTTGGGCATTTTCTTCAGACCACTTCTTTGGATCCTTCATTTTTATGTCAAGGGAGTTTGTTGTTCTTTTATAATTTCATGGAAGAATGATGTATTAAAAGCTGTCATAATTATTTGATGTAAAAAAATGAGGAGGATATTAAGGTATATGAAGGATTTAATCATTAAAAAAATTATTTAACAGTCCTATTATATGGCTGTCCAGTGAGAACATGTGATACTTTCAAGCTGGAAAGGACTGTGGAACTATTTCAAAGTATGAAAAATATGAGAGCACACAGACACCATAAATGACATCTCATTTTAAACATATTAAAGTTTGATAGTATGTTTCTTTCGTTTATGTTCTAGGAGTTTAACTATATAGATTTTAAATAACAGAAAGGGGAAAATTAAGCTGCAGCTGGAAGAGATTTGAACAAAATTTTTTTAGATGATCTTTTAATTTCTGCCCCCCCGCTCCCCCCCTGTAAACTCAAGATATAACAAGTACAATTAACAGATAAAATTATTCTTTTCTGCCTTTGCTGCTATCATTTATTATTGTTTTAAAAAATGCAAATATTAAGAAGACAGTTTGGACCAATATCAATGGCAAGCTCATTATTGAAAAAAAATTTTTTTATCAGTAATAAGTAGCTAGAACCATGACACAACTGCCATCAAAGAAACTTCTAGCTTTGATTGCTGTATTTCTAGCTAAAATCTGATAGTCTCTTTATGAAAATCACAGTGTATGTGCTTTGGATAGTTTTAGATGATTTAGATATGGAAAATGATTGCTATTTGAACAGAGGGGGAGATAAATTCCCTTTAAATCTGAAAGGAATAATCTTAAGAAACAGAACTAAATCAACTTTCACAAAACAATTTTTGATGAGACAATGTCAAAATATCAGGTATCTAAAACAAATTTGGATCCCAACAACACACAGATGGAATTTCCTTGTGTTGCCTCATCTATTCCTTTTCAGAGATCATTCTAAGCATGTATAATAATAGACTTACAACCATAATGATAGTATTAACTGTTTTCCATTACACATTTTGTTCCCATTTCATTTTTTCCCTTGCTTCTAATGACTATGGGATGTTTTCAGATTTCTTTTAAATTCATTATCATTTTTTTACCGAAGAGATACACTTTTTATTTAGAGTGCTTGGTTCTAAGTCTCTTTTTCTATCTCTCTCTTTTATTAGCTATCTTTGGAATAAAATAATGAAAGCATTATCTCCCTGTTTCTTATAGAAGATTAATTGGAGTTGGGAAGCTGTTGCTTGAAAGTAAATTTGCAATGAAGCTTGTTTTTCAAAACTGCTCATATTCATAAACCATCTGCCAGTTCCTCCTTAATTTACCAAAGCTTCTAGGACAATCTTGCCTTTTATGGAAACACAAGGAAAAACAATGCTGAGAAGTTTTGATCTGGCAAGAAAATGGAAACAAACATCTCCATGATTTTCCCAACAATTAAAAAAAAAAAAAAATCTATAAAATAGGCAAAGGTGGTGTTTTGGGGTTTTTTTCCCCAGTTTGATTATTTGTTCCATATATATTTGAAATGGAAGCTTATTTACATGTTTCCAATGAAAGGAAAATTCAACTGTGAGTATATGGATTTTTGCCTATGTCCTACTTATTCCATTTTATTTTTTGTTTTCCCTACCATATTTTTTTTTTCCTAACTACTTTGCAGTTCAGTTTAGCCCTGAATATGATTCTTCCAGGGTGGAAAGTGGAAAGGAAGTTATTTAGTAGCAGACAGCAAATTTTGGAAGGGCCTTCTTAAGTAATGCAACAGAAGTGAACCTTTACATCACCTCTAGCACATATCAAGGTAAATAAAACAGGATTCTGTGTATGGAAAAAGGTGCACCCACAAGTATTGTTAATTAAATTTAATTAGTTTTTAATGGCCTTTTTTAACTTTTTCAAAATTTAATATAAATTAATGTGCCTCATATTTCAGTTAAACTTTACCTTATTTGATCTGTTCTGCCCATCCTCAACTTACGTGCCCTTTCAATCACTTCTAATCAGTGCAGTTCTTCATGAGCTGTTGTTTTCAATCTTGTAAAATACATCCCATGAGAGTACTTCTATCATTGCATTATCCTTCCTGGATTATCACTCCGTTCACTATTAATTCATGAGATTGATTCACCCCCTTCCTTGTAGAGAAATATTAACATGTAATTAAGATACAGATCCAAACGTGAGAGCATAATAACAGGAAAGCCATCTGAGGGAAACAAAATCACAGCAGTGACATGTTCTAGAAGAGGGCTGCAGCTGAAGATTAATTGGTGAGCACTCACACTGACAGCAGATAACTCATGTGTTGCATTCACAGAGGGAATGAAAGAGCTGGAATCTGCAGACTCTTTGCCATAAATAAAGGAGACAGCTTTCTGCAGAGCAATTCCTGAATCTGCTTACATTTAAAATGATTCCTCATGTTGAAGATAATTTGCTGAATACTATGTGAAATCTGTGTAGCTCCACTATAGTCTGGCCAATTCACACTCTCTTGGGACCTGGCTCTTCTGTGTCACTTGTAGTGTTAATCAGCAGCTGCGAATTCAAACACGAGCAAACTTTTAGTAAGGTCATGCTGCTAGAACAGTAGAGGAGCTAATGGCATTAGACTCAAATTTACTGCTCAAATCTTATGAGATGCATAACACACAGAGCAACATTTTGTTGATCTGGAGTTATATTTTGTGTTTATGTGTGTGTGTATACATGTGGTTCTCAGAAAAACTTTTAAGTTTCTTGGGGCACTAGCCAGATTTACTAAAAGGGAAGTAGATGGATTTTTTTAATACATTTTTATACCATTGAAAAACAGGTGAAGATTATTAAGTGGGAATATTGCAGCAGATGATTTGTGAAGGGAGGGAGAAAATTCAATTTCATTTGGAAAGTTAAAAAGAAATAGCTTTAAGTCATGTGTCTGCAAATTACTTCATCTTTGTTATGGATTTTATTGCACTGCAAAGAGGATCCATGCAAAGTTTCTTGTGCTGAGAATACCATGGAATGAAGAGCACAATTCAGTAACACTTTCAGAAAGTGTTATCAGTAAAGAAGATGCACATACGATTAGATACTAAAATATTCATTGCATCGCAACAATGGAGCTGTTACATTATAAAAAGATAAAAACAAAAGCAGATGATGAAGTTCTAATAGCTAAAGCTTACATAAGGTACCACTGAATCAGGTGGACACAAAAGACAATCCATATGTTGAACGTTAATTCCAAGTGACTAAATATTCTTATAGAAAAGACAAATTGAAGCTAAACTTCAAATTGAAAGGTCTTAAGGGTTTTAAAGATTTGAGAAATTCAGGATGGAGTGGGGAGATTTCCCACAATACAGAACTAACAATATGATGTACCAATAGCTTGGGTATCTCACATCCCAGATAGTATTTCACTGGTGTCAGGACAAATGAATTTAAATAGGCATCTAAGCAGTTCTACTGCACAAATGAATGAAGAAAAGACATCAGAAGCTGCCTGTAAATAAGGCTCATGAGCAGCCTGGTTTGGAATCCTGGTTTTGGTTTTTGGGTTTATTTGGGGTTTTTTTTTAATTTATTTATTTTCCTTCCATGCAAAGATTAGTAGGTATTTTTAGGAAGGAGCCTCTCTTCCCTGAAACTTCACGGACTAATGACGGTTGATTTTTACCACACTGAGGTAGACTGAATGTGAGTGCTCAGTGTCTGGAACTGTATCTTCCATTCAGTCTTCTTGAAAGTATGCAACAGGAATACAATTGATACCCCTTCCTCCCCGACTCCCGTTCTCCAGTCTCATGGAAAGGATAAACTTGACTGACATTCTGAAAAACAACTTGCAATGCCAGAGTGGTGGTACCAAAACTCAGCTGTACTGTCTTTTGCAAATAACAGACACAAAATAGCAGCAGCCATTTTATGATTATGTAGTAGGCTGCTACAACAGTGCAGTCATTCAAACGGTGCAGTCATTCAAACAAAACAAAACAGAAGTGAGTGAATGAATTACCCAGGCTATGAAGACAGTACATGTGATCTTGAGCACAAAGTTCAGACAACCATTTGTAACCTTACACAGTTATATTTGATACTGCAGAGCTCACCACTCTGAAAATCAGAATCATTATGATGACTTCATCCTTCAAGGAACACCCTGCTAATCTCTTCCAGGCTGTACAGGTCTAGAAAACCACTCCTCTCAATAATTAAATATTTATTAAAACATTATTGTTAGAAATCCAGCCCTGACTTTTCATTAAGAATATCCTATAAAAGTCTCAGGATTGCAGTCCTGACTCTACAGGCAGGCTAAGTGAGGCATGTATTGCATGTCCTAAACAGTGGAATAATGGTGAAGGCTGCATATGAATGAATACACCCTGTTCTTCCTTCTTTCCCATTGTCACATTTCAAATATGTCCATAAGCAGCCAGTACAAAGTTAAACACAATGCCAGTTTGGACTGGAGATTGTATTTATCTTTTGATGGATTGTGTAATTATACCAAGAATAATTAGTATTGGCTTGAAAAGCATCTATTCTGTCGGCCCTTTTCAGCCATCCTTTTTACAATCATCCTGTCTGAACTAATAGAAAGTAAATAATGGTTAAAAGGTAATGAGAAGTAATGGACCTTAAACAGATTGACTGTTGATTGGGTCCCACCAATTTGCAGCATTTGTGCTTCCTTCAGGGCCCTTGAGCTGTACAGCTACCTAGCAACCATGAAATCTGCTATGAGATATTCTCATACAGAAAAAGCTGCACTTGCCAGGACTGTACTGTGATAATCGAGCTGGCAATATAACTGAAATTGCTGTGCAACAAATACCCTTACATTCTGCAAGATGTTAAGCTCTCTACTGTGCATCACAGCTAAGATTATAAACCCTTGCCTTTCAAGAAAATATTTTCATACTTCAACTACAATTTGTTTCTGTATGCAAAAGTTGTTGTGATGGGGGGGGTATCTCATGCTTTCACTCTCAGAACACTGTAAGTATTAATATTCTAGTTTGTTAATCTGCAATAATACATATACCTATATTTTTGACAATCCAGCTTCTTCAAAATATTTGTGTTCTATTTCTTGGAAACATATGTGGATTTGGAGGCATTTCTTCCCCCATGCCTTATTTTCTCATGTATAAAAGAAGACGAGTACTTACATATGTCACTGGGTAGAGTTGGTGGAAAGGAAGGGGGTTATTTCAGTGATGGAAATTTTAATTATTTCATTGTTATTTTGTGAAGTGATTAGTTAGAGATGGTACAGTACATTTCATACAGTAGTAAAATGGCCGAATCTTGTTGTGTCTGGTCCCTTGGTTCTAGCTTTAGCATTATGTCTTGTTCTAGTCATAAGGGAAGTGGCATCAAAAGGGCAGCATCCCAGCCATCTGCTTGATTCCTGTCTATTGAAAATATGATTAACAGCCTAACCTATCTTGTTAAACTCTTTTCTCAACATAGAAAATGAGAAGCTTATTGTAGCTCAGATTTAAAAGTTTATTTTCTCTACAATAAACCATTGTTATAAATTTATCACATCTAATTTAAATATTAAAACAATTTACAAACAAAGTTTGTAAGGTGTTGTGTTTGGTTTTTTTTTTGTTTTTTTTTTTTTTAAATTTGCTATAGTCAGAATTAATATTACTTTTTCAGATATGAAACAGGAATGCTTTAATGTCTTGTGGACGATGTCCTAGCACATTAATGTAATACATTATCATGATTTTTGTCAGAACACCTCTATCTCCTTAAAATAGTGCTTTCTGAATTTAGGTCTGTTTTCAGGCCTCTATTGTCATCACTTTGTTATGCTCAATTAAGATGTGTTAATGTATGGATAGTTTATTTTAGATTATTTTTTAAGTGCCACATGAGGCAGTAATACCAAGTTTAGGAGTATAAAATAAGTAAATGCACTGGGAGCTGGGTCATTACTGTAAAAATTAATGCAGGAAAATTTATCTGATTAAAAACTGCATACCTGGTCTGACAGCATTTGTGACTTTTTTTTTTTTTTAACCATTTGTATCTTTTTCCATAACAAATACGATTGCAACCCCCCACAAATGTGCACATTTGTTTTGGTTTCTCCTCTCGTTCACAAGTCTGGGATGCAGTCATGGGGAAGATAACCTTCGCCTGATATGTCTGACAAATCACGAACATGGCTAATGCAATGGGATGGCTCATCAAATCAGTGAAACATTCAAGTGTTAACATAGGTATAATATCAGACCATTCTGAATTCCAGCTCCTCATAATGACCTGAAGTAATCTTGAAAAAAAAAAAGAATACTGAATTAATTTATTATGTGTCAGTCAGCCAGTTCCAGTTTTGAGCCTGGCAGTGTCAAGGAACAGCATACAATATACATGGAAAGCAAAGTGCACATTACAGTAGTTTGTATCTGTGGCTGCAGGTAACGGCTCTAAGTGCTGTATGTTTAAGTAATGTATTTTCTCAAGATTACAGTATTACCTCAGAAAATTAATAGTGTGGTTACCGTGGCTTTAAAGTTTTGTGATACATTTTGATCACATAACACAGAACTTGAAACAGCACCAAGTAAAATCAGTAATGCGCATGTTAAAACCCTCCAAATGTCATTGTGAATAGGGAACTGGTTTAGGCAGGAACAGTTAAAAGGGATTTATGCAGGGGTGGTACCGTTTTTAGCAATGATTTTCCCGGTAAACTGCTGGCCACGGACGGGGGGGGTCCGTAGCAGACCGCTGCTCCTGCAGTAACAGAGCTGCTCTGTCCAGAGAAGATCACTAGGAGGAATATGCTTTTTCTTGACCTTGGAGATAACTCCTCCTGGAATAGTTTGTCAAACTCCAGGGCAACGGGGCAAGGAAGATGAATTGGAGACGGGAGATTATGAAACGGGAGATTAATGGGGGGGTGAAAACGTGCCTCAGCTTGAGCTGGCTCAGCCACCTGGCAGGGGAGAAAGGGGAGAGGTGACTGCGGAAGGACGAAAGAAGATCTTTAATTTTGCAGGTGGAGATCGGGGGTGGGACAGTCCCACAGCTTTAAACGGGTGTTATCCAGGCTGGGGGCGGCTGTAGACCGACACCAGGCAGCTCCTGGGGGTGCTGCCGACCCGTGCTCAGCCAGGCCGCTGCCCGGGAGGGAAAGACGCTGCCGCAGGAAGCTCTGGCTAGCGCTGTGTTGAGCTAAAAGAAATTCCCTTTGTTGTTATTGGGTTTTTTCCCTCCCTCTTGTGTACGTTTGTGGGAGCAGCTTTGTCTCTTGCGGTGTCTTGAGGGCGTAACCGGTTTGTTTCGATGCCCGGAGGTCCTCTCCTGTTGTGGCGGCAGCAGCTGGGGAAAGGCGGCTTGCTCGTCTCTGTTATGAAAATGAACCCTAATCTCTACAGCAAACATGCCTCGGGGGGCCGTAATGTCACTCATGAGATCCTGTTGCTTTTAAAGTAGAAACCGTCGAGGAGCGAGGCTACCGCCCTTGGCGTGTCGCTCCCGCCTCCGGGGCGGGCTGGGAGTTTCCCTCAGGCCTCGCCCGCGGCGGCGGGGCAGGGGCGCTTCGGGTTGGTACCTTAAAGACCCCTCTTAATGTTGAAACTAAGTTTTGACAGAGTAAGTGCAGGCTACTGCTCTTCCTAGACTTTGCTGCTTCAGGTGTGAAGGGTGTTCAGCCCACTGAAAACATGTAACAGCTTCAATGAGGCGGTGGCGCGGGGGCCTTGCTTTATGTGTGAATGCAAATGCAAACCCTGAAGGGGAACAGTTTAAAGAAAACATTATCTACAGTTAAATGACATTGCTTTGGAATTAACCTTGATGCTGTGGACGAGGCTGAAGTGATTTAATGTAACATAACGTCCAAGATGAGCAATTTTAGGTAGCCAAATAATGTCTTTAAAGCAAGGTGGTGACTTCGGGGTTTGCGTACACCTGCTTCTGTGAATGTGAATGGGAGAGTGAAACCCGGCCTTCATTTTCCATTGAATAGATTTGAAACTTGCACTGAAGAGATGATTTTGTTCGGCACAGTCCTATAAACAAATTAATCTACCCTTGTGCGAAAAAAAAAATGATAGTTGCTTTTACAGTGTCAGTTTTCCAAGTCTTTTGGAGTGCTGTCTTAATATTAATGTGTTTTGACAGAAATGAAAGCTTAAAGCTTTTGTTCTTTATGCCAGTTCTGCAAAACCAAAATCATCTCTGATAGCAAAGCTTTGATTTGCTGTGTTCAATTTTCTATTCTTCCACTGGAGAACAAACCTGGTCTCAGTGTCAGAGTTTAGTCTGTAATGAAAATTGTGCCAGGGCAGGAAGCGTGTCAGGACTGGGTCTTCATGTGGTGCTCATATTGGGAAATCTTGCACAGGCTTGAATTTATTAAGACCTCGTTCAGCACATAGATAAACCTGGTTTTGGTTTAAAAAATATCAGAATGTGTTTTTAGTCGAGACCACTAAATATAGCTTTGTCAGAGCCTAATATCCAGGTGATCATAAGTACTTGTGTCTTTCAAGTGATAAGGGTACATTATCAGCTGTTTATGTTGATGCTTTTTTTTTTTTCCCTGAAACAATTTACAAGAGCGTTAAGTTACTTTAGTATTAAAATATAAGAATGTAAAACATGACTTCTCGCCCCTCCTAGAGGATGTATTTTGTAAATGAACAGCGTGTCTCATAGCTTGTGAATTACATAATCATTTGAACTATCAGCATTTTCTTTTCTGAGGCAGTCTAAAATGTGTCTGTTGGAAAGTTTGAACTTTTAGTACTGGAAACTCCTTTGGAGATCTATGATATTCTGAAAAAAAAAAAAATAAATATCTTAAGATCTCAGAAGCTAAACACAGTTACTGAGGGTGATGAGGTAAAAGTGGTAGGCAAATCTTACATAGTAACATAGTAACATTTCATTCAGCAGTTTCCCTCCTGACTCCTCTTGTTCTCACAGTAGTCATAGAAGAGTTTGCTGTATATTGTACGATCAAAAAAGCCTTTGAACAGATGTGTTTGTATTGCCCATTCCTCTCCTCAAGGTATAGCACAATGTGTGGGAATTTGCAGTATTACCTGATGATAAAACTTAAGTGATGACTAAGACAAAACGGCAAGTAAATTATTCTGTACTCCTTTGTTTTCCTGTGGTTCATTCTGTGTCTGAGAGTAAGCTTCCTATCAGCTGTAACTGATTAAGGAGTAGATACAATTCAGCTGGTGATGCAAAACTGTAGGAAATACTTTTACGGTGATTGAATTTAAGACCTTCATTATCTTTACCAGGTGTGAGGATGCAATTGTTTGAAAGGAGGGTGTCACTTGACCAAATAATTCAGGTGTTTTATAAATGGCTCTGGATGTGGCTTTGGGTTAAATAATGTGAATTGACTACCATAACAATGTCCATATGGTCTATTATTCTTGTCTGCCTGGGACCTACTTCTGGAAACTACTGGAGAGTATATTAGTATGGATAAGCATGTTGTAAGACCACTCCAGAGTATTCTAAGCATTTTTGATCTGTGACTTCATGAGTTACAAGTGATATCTGCTTTTCATAGCTGTTGCTAGACTTTTAGTCCATATAATTGTCGAATCCTTCTTTGAAATAACCAGCCCCGACATCTCAACTGTGGACTGTGTGAAGAATGATCTCTTGCTTTGTCCTCTTTCTGCTTCATTCATGGCTCCTGTGTGTGTGTGTGTTGGGGAAAAATTGTAAACAGTGTGGTTGTTGCTGGCTCACCTTCCCATTGTGAATGTGACTTTATAGTCATGTGTAATGTCCTGCTATAGTCAGCACTTTTTCAGTTGAACAGCCCTAGCCTATGAAGTTCTTCCTCTTCGAAAAGGTCTTTTGTGGTTTTGATTGTCCTTGTTACCCTCCTCCTTTCTCTTTTGAGATGAAAGGATGGAAATGTATGTGAGCCGCATGAACTTGTGCAATGGCATTCTCTCTCTTGTTGTAATGGGGTAGAGAGCATGCTATGGAGGCATGGACTGCAAAGAGGGAACTTGTTTTGTGCTGGTAACACACAGTGTGAAACTAGAGCGTTTTGTTGTCTATACCTTGAAAGCACTTAAAATCTAAATACTGGTGCTGGGCAGGGAGGAGGAATGTGGCATACAGATGAACAAGTGATAAGCAGGACTAGTTTGACCACCTGAAATCAGATGAATACAGGTGTGGGTTTTTAGGCTATTTTGGCAACTTGTTGCCTAAAATACCGATATCAGATCAGTACTAGGTACTAAGTCTTGGTTTAGTGAAAATTAAGAGTGTCTGATGATAATATTCTTCAGTATATTAAGAAGGAAGAAAAGGAACCCAAACCTGGGGGGAAGTCTCTACGATATTTGGAGCCAAAATGTATTATTTGAAGGATATGAAGATTTGGGAGCATTTTCTGAGCAGCTAGACTTGAAGTAGATGTTATATATATACATGTATTTGTGAATCTCTATTGTATTACAGCTGTATTCAGTTATGCCAGAAATCCTAATCAAAAGTTCTCAAATTTAGCAGAGATTCCTACAGTCTTAGTGCTTCCAGAGTTGATAAATAGACTGTGAATACTTTGTGTTAAATTTTGAATGAGAGGATTTTAATTGCAATCCTGTGATTTATATGAAAGTTTGAGTCATGGTGTGTAAGAAAGTAAAATACTGAATCAGTATTTTGGCAATTATTTGAATAGATACGGTCTTCAGAAACAGCTCTTGGTCCCCCAATTTAAACAGAAGAATTAATGAATTGTGGTATTTTGTGTCTAGAGAACGCAGAATTACATTCCCGATCTGTAAATGGAATGTTTACTGTTTTTTTTACATTTAAAAGACTTGTTCTGAGAATTAAAATCAAGCACAAATTCCTGGGGGGGGGGGGGGGGGGGGGAACAAAAACAAAACACAAAACAACACAAATTTAGAAATGTGACTGTCTGGTCAGGCTAATTAAGGCACTGAGGTCTTGCACACTGGTGATACGTTGAAGCAGATAGTGTCTGTTAATCCTGTATTGCCATTCCTGTTTCTAGGTAAAAGTACAGGTTCTCACTTCTGTACTGATTGTTACCTCTTTTAAAAAACTGAGAAATCAAGTAATCAAATGCTGCTAATTTGGTATAAGCAGATTTTTTTGTTGTTGTTGTTTGATCTCTTATCTTATTCAGACTTCTTGTTCACAGATGGGTAATCTACTCAACTCTCAGCACCAAGCACAAGTGGCATTTGTGACTTCTTTCACGGCAGTAGGCTTCCTTAGTTGAAGTCGTAATGTTATGCTAAGTGATAGTGCAACTTGTGCGATGTTAGTTATATTCTACTCAGCAAAGCATTTAGGTCAGGAAATAAATGCAGTTTGCAGTTGCATACCTTTGAGTGCTGTGTGTTTATAAATAAGTACTTTCAGGACATATTCCAATACTAATTTAGGCTTTATGCATGTATTAAACTAGCATATTAATCTTGGAGATTAAACATGAGTTTGTATAACAGCAAAAAGTTATTTCCAGCTAATTTATTTAAATATGAAAAATCAACAATTACTGAAGTGCTCTTTCAAATTTTAACTTTTCAATAATTTGCTCTTTTTCCTCTCTATGTTTGTGCATTTTTGTAGCTGGAGAGCTATAGCTGTTGCTTTTAGCAGTATTCAGTTTGGTGCTATTACTATCAAGTTGCACTATTAGCATATTATGAACACAAAGATCATCTGAAAGTTCTGATAATTTGTATGTTTAGGATTAACAGTACTAAACATAACAATCATATCACATGATTATATTGTAATCCAGTGAGCAAATAATACCAATTAAGCTTTTGTGTTCTTAGTGAGTAAAGTAGAAATAAAGCAAGTTTTACTGGTAATGATGAAATGCATTATTGTGACCATTTCCCCAATGCAGATTTGTATCATATTGCATGCAGTTATGAATAGGATCCTATCACACTGCAGAAACTGGTTGAGTCCAGCCCCATCATTAATTAGCAAGTGGATAGACAGGTGGAGGGCTGTAGAGCAGAGCAGTCAGACCTGATGAACTTGTGTCTACAGTATACAGATTTAATGACTTCTCTTAAAATCTTTGACAAAGTTCAGAGGGACCCAGTGGATGGAATGCCTGTTTGTGTGTGTGATGTGTTAGGGGCAGCCTTGGAGCATGGTTTTCAGTTTACTTTGGTTCAGGAGAAGCACATTCTGTGATTCCTTGGGACCAGTGTACAGGGACTACTGGGAGGGGTACCTGAAAATCATCAATGATCTGAAATACAAACAAGGTAACTGTACCTGCTATTTCTAGCATTGCTTAATGGCCTTTGGTGTTGCAGACACTACCCATTAAGCCTTCTAATGTGATGTAAACATGTGTTTTATCAGGAACAGGTAAAAAGGGATTGGGGTGCAGGGACGAACAGTTACTAGTTTCAGAGTCTTTGCTGGCACTGAATTTTTGTTTCTAAATTTAAGCACTTCTGTTTACACTTTTGAAGTCTATGAATGCTTTCTCTAACTACACTAACTGTGAGTACTACATACAGTAATTGTGCAGAGTAGATGTGTCAAATGTCAGCTATTACACATGTGTATAGCCTTAACTCATTGAAATGGCCTGGTTCTTCTCATGTGAGCCTAAGAAAATAGCCAGGGTATTGTCTGCTGTGAAATTTTACCTATAGCCAATTTTGTAATACAAAATTTAAAATAAAACTCCAGTCTTTTTTGATTAAATCCTGCTGTATTAATGGGCTTTTAAGGCAACTAGTCTGCAGCAGAGCCGTCTTAGATATTTGTATAAATAATGTGAGAAACATTACAGATCTTAATTTTTTTTTATGATCTTTGGCCCGTTGGCAATAGCATGTTTTAATATGAAGGGAGCAGCGGCAAAAATCTATCTTGTTATACATTTCTTAAAGTCAATATATTGATCAGAATTTTCCTGTTAATCAGCAACTATTATATTGTTTGTCATGTGTCCTTGGCAAACAAACCAATTTAAATGTTACCTTTATTTGTTTTGATGGTTTTTTTACACAGATAGCTTTGCATAGCCCTCTAAACCATGCCCAAATTTTGTAGTTGTGACTGGTATTGAGAGCCAGTGTAGTGCCCTTTGCTTTTTAAATACTTCCTATGTAGATATATTTAATCACTGGTCAGATGTTGAACAGATGTTCCTTTGGTTTCTTCAGTTGCATTTAGCTGTAAAATTCAAGACATTATACCACTGTGAAACTGAGGCAGGTTCACGTGTATAATTCAGTTCTGACCACAAAGTAGCTGTGACTTTCTTTCCATATCTCTTGAATAGCTATAAATTTTTAATATGCTACAGTAGAAACCCGGTGGTTTATAGGAGTTCTATCAGTCTTTTTTTGATTAATCTTGATGCCTTTTATAGGTAATGGCATTTCATATGTGTGCTTGTATATAGAATTTAGCATTAGTGATATGTTTTTGTATATCTAATTTCTATTGTCTAGTAGTATTATGGTTTAAGACCATGGGGGAGGAAATGTGCTTCCCCAGTTCCTGTGTTGTTAAGGCTTTGTTTAAAACTGAGTTGCTGGTTATTTTAACTCTGGTTCAAAGTTGTGTATCTCACTTGGCAGGCGTTAGTCCAGGTTAGCTTTTTTATTGTCATTTTTTTTCCCCTGGAATGGGAACCCTTAGTCTATGTGCAAGCAGGCTTTGAACTATGATGTTGTTACTAAGTTACAATTATACTAAACAGTTCATGCAATAAACTTGTGGAGAAGAGTAAAGATAAGGATTTAATGTCTGAAGGGCCAAGTTAATAAGCTCACTAATTATGTCCATTTCATTTACATATTCATTCTTCCAGTTTTCATGCTAGTTGACTGAAAAATATGTAATATAATTCAGGTTCTTGAGATTCTGAGACTGCTGCCTGCCAGGGCCTTGAAATGTTGTTTTCAGCTGGTGATTGTGCAGACTTGTTTATTGAACTTCCAGTTATAGAAACTGAGGGGACGGGGTGAGCATACTGACACTCACTTCAGTTGGATAAGGTCCACTGTTCCCAGATTAAGCACTTAATTGTTCTCTGACATTTGGTGGTTAAAGTAGTATCCACCTCCTGTCCAGCAAAAACTTAAGTTAAGAAGATGGAAAAGATAATGTACTGTGCCAAAACACTGTATTAAGCAAATTGGGTGGAACGTGAAACATGTCATGATGTTTGTTAGAGTTTGCATGTTACTTTTTCCAGTGCTTAGACAAAGTCAAAGCCAGTTGAGCTGTAAATTATGAACAAAATTTGTGGAGGACCTTTGCTGTTTGATTCATTCACTTTTATCAGCAGAAATCCATTGTAACTTACGGATTTGATACATTGGATATACTAAATGACCTGAGGTACTGAATTTGATGGGTAATACTTGGGCCAGATGTCGGTTAAGTTTGGATTTTATTTCTTTCTTTTTCAGTTTTGTCTTCTGAAACACTA
The DNA here is from genome assembly GCF_965140245.1 of Athene noctua. Lineage (NCBI taxonomy): Eukaryota > Metazoa > Chordata > Aves > Strigiformes > Strigidae > Athene > Athene noctua. The sequence continues at coordinate 113,019,199 of NC_134037.1, read as the reverse complement.
GGGGGGATTTGCTCAAAAATATATGATGCTTCCATCTGAAACCTCTTAATGCAGTTATTTTTCAATGCGGTTTATTCATCCTGAATATCCTCTCTGACCAAATTAGTGAGCACTTTATAAGGTGTAATATGTTGATTTCCGTACCAGCCTTTTGAAATACTGACATTTGCTCTCTTTGGTTCTCTGCAGTACAGAAAAACTCAGCTTCATTTTAAACACCTAAGATATTTGTTAGGGGGTTTTAATAGCTGTGCCTGAAACTCAAATTTAGACCATCAAATTCTGCTAAACTGTCACAAACCCTGGTTATGCCAGAAGTCTCTGAGCACTTGACTTTCTGATGCCTATGTGCCATAGCTGCCTTATGTTGTGCTTCTGGTCTTAATCTGACTCACCTCAGATGCTGAACCATTCACTGTTGCCAAGACTAAGATTTGTCAGGATTTGAAGTGTAGGGTTTTTTTTCCTCCTTGTCTGAAGGTGTCTGTTAACTTAGAGTGCAGCATCCTTTCTGGGTCTCTTACATAAATTGCTTAATTGTAAGAAGGTTCACATAAAAAATGATAGACATAGGCTCAAATTATACTGTTGCCATGGAGGATTTGAATTAAATTTCAACTCCTTGGTGCTTCAGTGTGGAAGTGTAACAGCTTCAACAAACAGGATTTAGGAAGCTCCTCCACTGAAGAGCATCGAGGTTTTCGTTACTTAGGGGATAGGGCAGCACTAGTGCCTGTGAATTTTTGTCCAGTCAACTGGGTTAGCTAAATTGAATTTTAAATTTGAATACTAAAAACTGTTGTGTGGAAAGAAAGGAAGAGAGTTTTTGTTTCACAAATCATTATTTCCCAACTCATTATTGCCAGTTAAACCCTGAATGTGGATTTCTTAGCTGTCTATGCCTATAATTACATATGTGGAAAACACAGATAACTTAAAATACTCGTCTGTGCATCTGCTATATACTGAACAAGGAATGGATAGGAATCGTTAGAGAATCCAGGATGGAAACTTTAATCTCTCCTGGTGTTTTTTTCTACAAGGGCCTGTAATGACAGATTCAGGGAGTATCTTCTTTTTGTGCATTTAGAAACTTGTCATGCTGATAACGATTCATTGAATTGAAACTGTTCTCAACTTCTCAGAGCTCAAAGCATTATTTGCTTAAACTAAAAAGCCAAACTATTGTGGTTATGAAATAATTAAACAGCCCTTGGAAAAGCTCTCTATTTAGAGAATAATCTTACTGTATAAAATAACACCTTTTTTATTGCAAATGTCATCCAAATAATTCAAAACATAAGTGCAGTATATCAACCATGAATACTTGGCAACTATTTCACTAGAAACTGTTTATACAGTTTGTTTTGCCTCTTTAGTTTTACGCCTTAGATTTTTGTCTTCAAGTGGGTATTTTTTCATAAAACTACTTTTGCTTGTTTCAGTAGGGTGCCTCTGCCTAATAAAGTCACAATCTAAATTTAAAATTTGTCTTAAGAATAACATCCCGATTCTCTCCAGCTCTAAATTGTGTGCATTCTGCTGCCTGTTTTTCTTTATCGGGGGGCACTGATACATCAAGAATTTTTCGGGGAAAAATGCACAAAAGTTAAAACTTTTTTAGATGCAAATGTATTATGGACAGTAGATAATGCTAATAGATGTTTAATATTCAAAATTTATGGGTTTTTTTACAGTTCTCCACTGTATATTTTTGTCAGATGATGGCAGATCTGTAATAGCAGCTGTGAAATATTTTCCTTTCTCATCGCTTAGCGTTTAAAAAAAAATAATTTACAACAAACCAACCACAAACTCACCCATCCCTACCACCTTTTGAAAAATAAGCACCGAAGTGCATTGTTTTAATATTAAGAGAAGATCTTCTAGTCTGCTGTTGTTCTTGATGATACTGCTTAACACAGAACCAATTTACTTAATCCAAAAAGATGTTTTATCTATGTTTAAAAAGGAAGAAATAAAAATAAATGAAAGCTTGTAGTTGCTCTCTGATCCTGAAGAGCTAGGGTCAATTGTAAGTAGAGTCATCAATTTTTTGACTTTGGAAACTAGCATGTTTTGAAGTATTGGTGTTCCAGCTCCTGTAAAATAACTAAAGAAACCAAAACCCAACACTTCATTTAACTGTGTTTTAATAGCATACTTGGAATGGCTGTTGGGACTCTTATTTTAATCCAGATTAAAACCATTTAAGATGCTTTATGATGTAGAGGCAAATTAATGCCTGGTGTAACACCAAAGGCTAATAGTTCTGTCCTTTTTCAGTTTTGTAGATTGGGGCTGTTCTGCCAAATCAAAGCTTTGAATATAGTTTTTAAGCTTTTAAGTATCAACATCCTGCAGCCATGTGGTGACTTTACAGGCCAAAACCTGCTTGTTTGTTTGTCCAGCCATACCTGGGAAACGGCCCAGAGGAGGTGGAGATCCATTTTAAGAATTATCTCTGTTTGGTTCAATCAACCACATACTCTACAAACTTGTCTTGAGGGAAGCCGGCTGAACACCAAAATCACATTCAGGCCCCATGAAAGATCAAGTGACACAGTAGCCCTCGGTGCAGTGACATTTTAAAGTAGCATAATGCTGAACAAAGCCATGCCATCACTGTAATCTTGCACACTAAACCATCATCGCTGTCTTCTGATATCTCAGTTTGTTTTTGGAGAAGGCTTCAAAGATGGTAACCTTTTGCAAAAGTCTGTATTAACCAGTCTGCTATGGCATGTAGAAATGCTCTGAAAAGTAAAATGCCAGCTTTGGTTTTATGTTGTGTTGGCTAAAATACTTGTATAATATACTGTTAGTGGGAAAGAGGGAAATAGATTTTATTTTATTGGAGGGATAGAGTCCTCCTCTGTGTTTTGGACTGGTGTCTTTTGTAGCATCAAGTATTCCTTCAGTTGTATATATTTATAGAACTATGTACTGTCTTTGGAGTAAGTTCTAAAACTAAATTGGTCTAACATTGTCTAGGAAACAAACTGTGTTTCTTAAGCTTTTTATAGCTCAAGCCATTTGGTTCTGTGATGTTAATTGTAGGTGACAGAAAAGTCTAGTCTTAAAATACTCCATTTAGATTTAAGAGTTAAAGCAGGCTTTGAAACAAAGTTCACCTTAAAATAAATAATATGGAAAAAAAGAAGCTAAGAAGTTTGCTATGTATATGTAAAAACTCCTCTTGGCTCCAGGCATTAACATCCCACAGTGTCTGGTCAAAAGTATATCTTCTGGAGGTCAGATTGTAAAATATTTGAACAAGAGGTCAGATGAAGATGTGTCTTACTTGTGTAAGGCCAGCAAAGTTGTTTTGGTTTGAACTGGTGATACTGAGTTTTTATTTTGGCCCAGAGCTTTACTGTAAAAAACCACAGGTATTAAATTCATGCATCCAGGAAAACACCTTACTTCAAGTTGACCCTTCCTCCCTACTTCTAGTCAGAAATGCTTATGTTTGTGACATTTAGGTGTGGAAATTGTTTCTTGAGAAATTAAGATGATGTGACAGGTTACTGTCTGCAAGAAGGAAGAGGTGGTGACATTTCTTTGACAGAGGAGTTGACATTGCAAGTTTTGTTTTAATTTATATCTAGTTATGAAACATATTTTGTTTTACATTGATTAAAAATCCGTGAAGAATGGCTGATGTTATATTAACATTGATGAAGAGCGTGCCTACTAGATTTTGCATGCAGTTGCCATAGCAACCGTACTGTAGAGTGACCCAAATTAATTTTCCACCAGTCACTAAGTGCCCTGTCAGTTTTTCCTTGTGCTAGGCATAAGCAGGCTCAAAAGTATGGGGTTTTTTTTGAAGAATCTTGCCTTGTGATTTGTCTTTTGAAAGCAATGGCTGAGCTGTGTTAATCAACCAAAATCTACCACCTTATGCATGATATTTGAATCTCACTATTATAGAAAGAAACAAATAACTAGTAATTGAATGGAAGTAAATATACAATATCTTCATATACTTGGAGTAGACAATATGTTATGGTCATTTGCACCCTCAGGCTTTGCGCTGCTTTACTGCTTTTACATATAGGTTTCTAAGTAGTTAGTAAGTATGAGTCTTTACTGAGCTTGATGTGAAAAAGGCCAGAAAATACTGTGTTCTGCATATCTAGCTACCTCTTCGCAATTAGCAGGATGCTCAGTAAATGCCAGTATTAAAGAGTCTTTGCCAAGAAAAAGATACCAATTTCTGATAGTTATTAGCTGCTTATCGTTTGTGTGTAGCTGAGTCCCCCTTCAAAACACTTTCGCTTGTATAGTTGTTTTGCATCATGTAAGTAAACTTGGAACAGCTCACAATATCAGTTATTACTCTAATTATTGGACACAATATGCCAAGGCATTTCAGTGCTTTGAGAAACCTCATGCAGTCTTGCTCAGTCTGTGGGACTTGTGGGGTGCCTGGTTTTGCAAACTTTGAGCTTCCTGTTGTACGTTACTACTTCCATTCTAAACCACACCACAATCTGGCAACAACCAGTATATTTGTGTATGTATTTTCCTGTAGTGGATATCTGTCTCTGTCCCACCCTTGTTCTCACTGGACTTCTATTTCTGCATCAATGGATGCATCTTTTTTACCTGAAGCTCATTTATAGCTTGCCCATTTGTGCAATTTTTTCTTATAAAGGTTACTTCTGTATGCAGTGAGTGCATCTGTATTCAAATACATCTTGTAATATGCAAAACAGTGTCATTTACAGCATGTATTTTCATAGAGAGTGGATAACGTATTTAAAAATACGATCCTAAATTGCCTTGTGTGCAAAAGTTTTGCAAATACAAAGTACAGTTTTGCTGCTAACTTTGTAATAACTGTACTGAGTTGATATGCTATCAGTTTATACCTAGGCAGTGTTCATATGTATAAACTAATAAATAAGTTTAATAACTAATACCTCTACCTTGCTGCTTTGTTTGTTAAGACAGTGTTTGTGCCGATTGATTCTGATCTGTGATAGGTTAGTTGAAAAAACTAAAGGACAAAAATTTTTCTTCAGGTGTAAGACACGATTTTGAGAGGGTGGGAGATGGTTTTTCATTGGATTTTTTTTAAAACCTTCTGTTGATACAACCAAGATAAAAATGTGTTTATTACTTACAATATGGGATTTATTTTATTAACGTTGTAAAAAAAAAATATGTAGAAACTCCACAAACAAAGTTGTGTTCAAACTAACACAGAGCTTTTAATCATGAAAACCGTACCTAGTTTCTCCTCATTCAAAGTGTTAAAAATGCTGGTGTAGCAACTCTAAATGTATGAAAAAAGTAGTGTTAAGTTTTTGTGTTGTATCGACAAATATACAACAATTCCTGCTGATAATACCTGCAGTCTTACAGCTACTGAAAAGGGATTTTGTGGTGGGTTTTTTCTGAACTTTGTCAAATAGCCTTTGAAAGGATAAATCTGTATTTTTGAAATGAAAACAGTTGGCTGATTCCAAACAGCTGAGCAGTAAAAGTATGCTTATATGAACTTGAGGCTTGGGATAACTTAACCCGTTATACTTTCAGACATTATTTTTGCTTTGAGAAAGAAGACTTAAAGACTATAGTAGGACAGTCTCTCCAATGTCTCATGGAATAGTGGTGGCATGGACTTAACTGGATAGGGCATGTATCCAACTTCAGAGAAAAGCACTGGGCAATCCAGAGTGATCTCTTCCTTCATTGTGGTGTAGTGGCTTTTTTAAAAAATCGTGGTTTAAACACAATTGAAAACACGCTGTTGATGGCTAATGATATTCTGTCTCTGAAATATTAACTTCTATAGAAGGCAGATTATTTATGGGAAAAGAACTTTCAAATATCACATCTTTGAAGAAAAAGGTTTTTAACTCCAAAAAGTAAATTTATCTTTTGAGTCATAAAAACTGATAAGATTTTTAAGGACTGAGCACATACCTCCTTCACATTGTGCAAAGTCATTGCTGAGATGAGAACATCTAGTAGCTTACTCGCTTTGAAATCTGTTTGTAATCAATATGCATAGACCAGGTAATGCAAGACAGAGACAGATGTGCGTGGGGGTGGAATTTGCACCGATGGTCATTCTCCTGCCTCTATAAACTGCAAAGACTCTTTGAGTGTCTTGATAAATACTTGTGTGTACTGCTTTTCCTCTGAGGTATGAAGGAAAGTAGGTAGATTACAAGATGTGATTAATTCTAATATTAGAGGACTAAATTGGTGACCCAGGATGTCCTTTCTAGTTCCATGGTTTCTATTTCATGTCTCTTCCAGAATGATAATATGATAGAGTTGAAACTCTCTTGTTAATTGTTTGTAATAATCCAATCCAATTGCAGTAAAAAGTCTAGTACTAGACTTAAAGGAGTAGCGTAGTGAAGGTTGAAATGAAGCTTAAGTAAATTTTAAGGAACATACCAGATACTTGGAAGACCTATTCAAGAATAATAAACCATGTGATTACACTATAATAGTCTGTAGTCAAGTATGGTCTTCCACACCACATTTACGGACAGGAATCAATAGTAGTAACAGCCTAAAAGATACCTGGACATCTTGGATTGATTTTTTTTCTGCCCAGTTCCTCTGGTGGCCGAATTTTTTTTCTTTTCTGCATTAGGCCTTACACCTTTCATTGAAAGTGGAGGAGCATTATGGTCCTTGCAATAGACTTGTAATTTGTTAAGGAATGCTATAAGAGATTTGGCTCATTTCTAAATGGCTTTCATCTTTCTAAAAGGATTGTTCTTGTGCAGTTCTAATACTGATCTCAAAAGCTATTAACTGATGTTATAAAAGGATACATACTGAATGAAATGCCTTTCTTCCGCTGTATGCATAGCAATACATTATTTATTTACATGGAGGCTTAAGGCTATTGCATCATGACTTTTCAAAAAACATTGTACTACAAGTCTCCAGAGAATAACAGAAGCCCTACCTCTGTGCCTGTGTTTGCCTGTAGTTGGAAGGTAGTGATTCTGACCACCACCTGCAAGAGGGACACAGGGCTCAAAAAGGAAAACCAAAACACAAACATTTCTCCTCTCCCTCCTCAAAGGAACCACTGTTATAGTCTGTTATAGTGACATAGTTTCCTGTAGATCTTTTCAATAATCTAAACCCAAAGAGAAGCGGCTGAGGAAGTCACAAATCCCAGTTCTCTTATTCTTCATCTTCCTGCACTCTCAAATTCTAAATGCATGCATATGCCTGGGAAGCATTTGCATGTTGGCTGAGCCTTAGAAAGGGCAACAAGACTGATGTCTCTAGATCTTTTTAATCAACTTGAAAAACTTAGTTCAATACATGTTTTTTGCAAATTAATGTATATCGATATAAAATAGTCTGGTCACCTGGAAAAAATGGAGGAGTGAAAATACTGAAAGTCATCCTGAAGCTTTAATAATGCTGATCTGCCTAATATTTGGAAGATTATGAAATGCTTAGAACAGCACTTAGATTATGTGGTTTTATCCAGTTATTTCAGCTACCTTTACTTTTTTGAGGCCAATATGAAGATATTGGTGATAAACAGTTTGAAAAGAAGATAAAGGAAAAAGGTAGGATACATAAAAATGTGCTGCAGTAGGGTGAATGTGTATGTATGCCTGCATGTTGCAAGCATACATATTAAATATGTAATTTACTCATTTTCACATGAGTGTGGTCAAGCACACATGGAAGGAGTTATATTTAGAGGATAGAACAAGAGTTTGTGATAGTGTCTTAAGAACTTACCTGTCCTACTACCATCTCCAGCTGGATGGTTTTGTTCCTCAGGTAACACTCATAACTATTATCTGTTGCAATATTGCATAACTAGCCACTGAAGACTCCAAGTGTTCTACTTTGCTTTGTAATAGGTTTGAATTAAATATTGTTCAGCTGAGGGAAAGGGAAAAGAGAGCAATTAAACATGCTTAAATATTTTTATTTCATTTCTAAGTCTTATTTTTTGCTGTTGCTTTGCATCTGACTGAGGATGAATGTTTCTTAAGTATGGAGATTAGAGAAAGGAGTCAGGTATGACTGCTGAGTGACTTCATACAGAACTACCATGTTTTCAGGGAATAAAGTGAATATTATATTACCCCTGCCTCAGCTGTAGGCAAAAATATTAAAGTTTAGTATTAATCACTACAGGAAAGAGATGGAGAGGGTTTTCTTCCTCTTATCTCCTTTCCTGTTTCCATCCAGTGGCTTACTGGGGCTGTCAGAGCAGCACAAGGGATCCTGCTCAGTGAACTGGATGCTTTGGCAACTTCAGGCACGCTTACACAAAGGGGATCTTGGAGCAGGGAGCTTTGGCAAAGTTACTAACTTAACGTCTATTTATTAACATCTAGGTGTTCAGTAGTCAGATTCATGCAGAGGATGCAGAAGGCAAGCTGGGAGAAGAAAAAAGTTCTGTGCAAAGGATTTCTGAACATACTATGTTTTTCTGATGAATGTATAATAGCAAGCATGTCATGGAACTTCATACTTTCTACACTACTACAGTAAAACTGTGATCATAAAACTTGAAAAAGTTATGGTGGGGGAAGTGGGTTTAAGTAGCACCTGTGGAAGAGATGCAGGGTACTCATTAGCTCTGCCAGATTTCTGCGTTTTCTACTCCAGAAATGGATGCCACTGTTCATGTACAAGTATAATTATGAAAGGTTTTAGAGAAGTGACCTCTGTTCTTAATACTAGGCTTGTTTTAGTCTGAAGAAGACAAATGCAGCAAACACATGTAATACAAGAGAAGGCAGTAAGGAAAGGGGAAAGGTTAGGTTTTTTTTTTTTGTAATTCAGATTGTTACCACTTGGGCTGGCAAGTTTTGTAGTTTTTGAGGGATGACTAGAAGATTAGTCACAGGCAAAATGGACTGATAGATTAGAGGGAGAGGGAGGTATATGCATTTCTTCATTTAATTCAACAACTAACCATGTTGTATCTGCTTGACTTGAATTTGGTTACCATGAACTGAAGAACATTAATTTCTAATAAAGTCTTCATATATACCCTGTATGCTGATGGACAAAAGTGTGATATAACCTGGGAGCTTTATTTTAAATTCTGCAGCTAGTATTGAAAGGGGTCTGCCCTGCACATACTTTTTACTATAAAGTATATTCTAGTACAGGTGTTAATGAACTAGCATAGCATATTGCCCCTCACTGAAGAGTCAGCAGGTGCGGTTCTCCTTACGCTGTTCAGGAAGCTAAACGCTATGTAGTTTGTTCACCCCTGTGAGCAATTACCTTAGGAAAAATGAGTCATTTCTTTAACAGGGATCATTACGGTAAGTTGCTTTGTGGAGTTGCTCAGTCAGCTGTCCTGGTAAAATAAGGAGACGGCAAATGAGTGGACAGAGGAAGTCTGTAAACTAGTTTGCTGTGGTAGCCATCATCTCAGAAATTGGACACTGTCACATAAAAAGATAAAAATCACTTAGCTGACCTTCAGAAGTGTCTGTTATAGAGTTACTAACTCAATGCAGAGTTCCAGAATTTCAGTACCATAAACTGTAACAGTGTCCTTTCATCTAAGCACAAGCCCATGTCACTGACGAAATTACTGCTACCATGGGGCTGCCCCTGTGAGTTAAAAACAGCCACAATTGTCAAGCTGTGGGCTTCCTCCCAAAGACGTGGTCGCCTCTTCTCCCTGTGCAGTGGTTGCAGGTCCCAGATTCTTCCCTTAAGCTTTGGAACAAGGTCAAGTTCAAAAAAGATATGTCAGAGGTTTAAAATTTTTGTTTAATCTTAGCATGGTCAGCCCTTTTGTTGATCTGGATCGCCATGTAACAGGATGAGAGTTTCTATAAGAGGACAGGTGGTGTGACTGCATGGTGAAGGTGGGTCAGCCTCTTGTCAGAAGCCTATGGATCTGCTTAGGCAGTTTATGAAACTGTGGCTTCACCTATGCTCTGTGGGAGTTTGCTAATGAGCTTGTTTGGGCTGAGATGCACAAACCTCTTTAAGACCTGGCTTTTCTGATGCATACAACTTCGTCACAGAAATACTGTTATTCACCTGAAAGTAATGAGATTGATCTATTTGATCAATCCTTGATCTACTGAGGTTTGGTTTTGTGCAAATGGGGTTAAATTTGTATTTATTATTACTCAAAATTACTAGGTAGATCACTTGTAATTCTTAAACATAACACACAAGCTTAATTGCATCTGTCATTAGTTTCTGTGGTTGCCACTCTAAATGCATTGGCTATTTGAATACTTTGCAGATGACTATAGTTCTTCTGGAGACTGCAAATGTTTTATTTGATTGCTAGGTGACTAGGCATGCAATACAACAATCAAGCTTTGTATTTTTGCTTCTCTAATGCATTTCTGAAACCCAGTGAAAAATTATCTACCTGTAAGTAAACATTCTGCTACTGGGGAAGTAGCTAAGAAAAAGCATGTTATTAGCCTTAAGGAATCCTACTTTAGCAGGAGGTAATGGTGACTGGTGCTTCAAGCCAAGATGAATTACTTGTGCAGCTTGTAATTTATTGAACTCTGTGGTCTTCCAGAACGATCCAAACTTGGAGTTACATCATTAATGTATTTGGCACCTGTTTTTCTTTGGAAATAGTAGCTCACCATAATGTCTTCAATGGGTTTTCCGTCTGAGTTACAAATCCTGTTGTGTGAGCAGTTAGAGACTAACATAAATACCAGGTTCACTTACATGTTTACAACAATACTGACATTTAACTCGGGAGGCTGTAAAGTTCATTAGTAGGAGAAGCTCATTACACAGCTGGATTCCAATTCTCTTCTACCTAGACTGTACGGCAGAAGTTTGCATTGCTGTTTCATGTGAAACTATTATATCATGTTACCTGGTACAGTGAGTGAAATTTTCTGCTAAAATAATCAAATGAAAGTTTACTGTCAAAGTATGGAGCCTGCTTATTTTCTTATGGTAAAAGCCATCATTAGTTCATAAATGTGATTTATATTACATTCTTGAATGTAATATAAACTAAAATCAATTATTTTTCCTTTGAAGGCAGTAAATTTGATATCTTCCATTTTTTTTAAAGGCCTTTTGGAAGGCTGTAGAAATAATAAAACATGCACATTTTGGGGTTTTGTTCTGTTAGCTGAATGTGCTCTGTAGATAAGTTGATATGCCATGTGATATAATTTATCACTGGATGGTGTCGAGATATGGTCCTCTGTTGTTGGAAGATATAGAACTGTGTAGGAATTGCAGATCAGGCTCTAAACTCTTGCATGATTCATTCCAGTACTTACTTGCTCTCCATATTTTTATATTTTTTTCCTAAAAATCAACCCCTTCTCTCTTGCCTGTAGAAGTGTTTTCCATGTATCTGAATAGTGTTTTCTATGTATCTGAATAAGAGGGTTGTTCTAAAATTGATTTCCAGGCACTATTGAATACAAGATTTATGCATTTTTCAATAACTGTAACAACACAGCTGCAGTTCTTGCTTGTTGAGATTTGTGACTCTAGTGAAATTCCTGGTGCTCACAATCCATTCTTGATCCCAATGAGGAGGCTGTCAGGAGACTCATGCAAATATCTTTAAATCCTCTTCATGTGTCTGTCTTGGCAATATCTATCCCAAAATGATTAACAATATTGCTGGGACAATTAATAGGGGAAGGAAATGGGGTTAATGATTTGAACTTTTTTTCCTATTAAATGTGTTACTGCACAAGTAAGTAAAAGGAATTAAAAAATAATTTTTGAGCTCTAGAGCACAAAGAAAAGGTAAGTGAAGGAGATAAGATGAGCTGCTGCTTCTGTTTTTTTTCAGATCAGTTAGGAAGTAGGTCTGATATCAGAGGGAGCAATGTCCCTGATGAAGTTTTGAAAATCTAGCATTTCAGTTATGATAATTTATCTAAATAAAATATCTTAAAATATTTGCAAACTTGCAACTTCACAGTTCAATATGTCATTGCAAACTAGCTCTGTAAAATACTTTTGCTTGGAGCTAGTTTCTTTTGGTGTGTTCTGCAAAAAAAGTCACACTCCTGAAAAACAAAACTCAGGAATCAAATATTTTTGATATGACCTCTTATTAATTATTCTAAAGAAATTTTTGTATGCAAAAATTGAACTCTAAGGCAAAATCCTCATGTAACCTCTGGAATGTAAGGATCTTGGACCTCTAACTGAGTCCAAGTAGTAAAAACCACACGGAAAGGCTGCCTTGTGAGAAATGCTTCTTATGCCATTAAGCATCCTGTGACCATTTACAAAGTCCTTACAGGGTTTTCCAAAAATCCACTTCCCATTAATCTTGCCAGAACCTCAAGTGCGATCCTACTCTGGGAGTTTAAATGGAGCCAGTAACACAGTGCATACCAGTTCAAAATAAAGGGCACACACAGGAGATAAGTGAATTAAAGTAACAACATGAAGTTGTTTTTGCAGGAGATGTGATGGTTGCGTGACCAGCTAAGATAGTAACAGAAAAAAAGGACTGTGGAAGTGTTGCTTTGAGTCAGTCTGTTTGCCAACAGATGTCTGTAACCATGGAACAGTATGTTTGTTTCTTTTCCACGAGAGGTTTCTATGTTTTTAATACCATATTCTAGGCTGCGGTCTCTAATTTAAGAATGACTTTGTTAGGCCACAGCAGAAATATCTCTAGCCTTAGTGTCTGGTTTCCTGTAGGACATTCAGCATCAGTACCCCAGGAAAAATAAAGGGTGTGTAGTGAAGCTTCTCAGAATATGGTTTCAGGGTCTAGTGATCTATTCCATCTTGAACCACTAAGGCTGTCATTGTGTTTAATTGCCTCAACTGGCTTTTAAATCCATGAGTGTTTCCAGACTGTACTTAATGCCATCTGAACTTTCTGGAACCATGTAAGCCTGTGCAGCAAAGGATTCCAAGATTTACAAAGTATGTATTTCCTTTTGTTTGTCTGTTGTCTTAGAAACTTAAGACCTACAATAACAAATCAAAAACTTAAAATTAGTATATCACGGGAAGAAAGCAAGAAAGATCAAGAGCATAGTGCAGCTTCTTTATTCTTGCAGCCATAAGAAATGGATTGTGACTACCATGCAGAATAAAAAAAAAAGTTTTATAGCATGAGTCTCTAGGTGGTACAATAACGATGTAGACTAAGTTCATGGAGCACTAGGCAGTCTGTAAATGTCTGCAGTTTTACAACTGAAATAGATAAGCATGAGGTAGGGGAGACTAAATACAATACAAGTAAACAATGCAAAGTACTGCAAACACTATTAGCATTCAAGTTTTTGAAGGGGTTAACTGGTTTAAAATGTGGTTTGTTCTTTTTTCTTCTCTAAAGGGAAATTTGTTTGGAAGGTACAATTAGAGCAAAGCTGCAATGAAGTTATGAAGAAAAAAAGTAATTGAGTCTTTGAGAAGAGTTCTTCTAGTGTCATAAACCTCCTTTGTGCTACTTCAGCTTTTCCCACTTGCGAAGATGTATCTAATTGCTGATTGCAATCTTTCCTTTGCAACCACCTTATATGGAGAATTAAGTACTAATGTTTTCTCCTGCTTAAATATTAACTATGGTTAGACACAGACTCAGTAATGAAGGTCTGTAGGTGAGCTTTTCAATTTGAGCGATCAGATTTGTAAGTCAGACGTTATGGAGCAGTGGCTTTTAAAAAGAAGGCTACAAAAATAACAGCCTTTCCAAGTCTGGGAAGAGGAAAGAGTATTGTTCTGTTTTTAAAAGGTGAAAATTGTTTAGTGAATTTAGTGCAAAGGAATATACCAGAAGTTTATTTTCTAAGTGTACTTAGACCCTGATTTTAAAGAGTATCCCATAGAGGAAGAGTTATTAAAACGGGTATTCTGTGATAGCTCCCTTAAGTGTGCTAAAAATTCTTCAGGTATTGTAGGAAAGCAATATAGGAAATATACTTTTAAAACAGAAGATGTCTAGTATTTAGTTGGAATTACTGTACAGGTTAAAGAACCCTTGGCATTCCTGGTGGGATGTTAAGATACATCAGAATACATACATATAGTTCAGTATTGATTTAAGGGTGAGACTTGAGCAGGAGGAAGGAAGTGCGGTTGTTGTTAGCAGGCCCTACTTTTGTTGAAAGCAGTAAAGTCAAGCTGTTTGCTTTATTAGGTGCAAAGTTAGTTAATGTTGGGAGACTCTGAAGTACCACTGAATATTTAATTTAAGCCTCAAATATTATGCAAAATATCCTCATATAAAAATGCCACATTATTCCAGGGCTATAGCAGCAGATTTTGTATGTGAACTTTACAGAACAAGGTGAGAATTTATTGGTATAAAAAATACTGTAACTCCATACAGGATAGTTAAGTATTATGACATTTATTAATGAAAATATACTTAGCAATTCAGGAAGTTTAAATTTTAAAACTTTAGGGAACAATCATTTGGAAGGTTCTATGTTACTGTGGTTTTGGATCATCACTTGGAAATGCTGATCCATTGTTGCTCAGAAATGTTCACAACTGTTTTCAATCTTGGCATTAATTTTTTGTGTGTGTGTATTCCTTTACCTTTGTTCCTTAATTAACCTTCAGGGTCTTTGTCGATTTTTTTTTTTTTTTGGCACTACTTACATCATGTTGCTAGAAGGTCTGAAAAACTAATTGCTAGGCTAGCGAATGATACAGCACAGTGTAAAAGGAGGTGGGGGAGAACAGCAGCTATCTTCTGTTGGTTTGAAGCACTCCTGTTGCTAAACAAATACAAAATTTTTTTTGTTCAGTATACTTTTTCAGTTCATGGTCATGATGTGAATTTTGGTTATCTGGAAGTGTTTTCATTTCCCCCTCAGAAGGACAACTGGAAATATCCAAAATGGCTTGTATTCACAGTTTTGGAAAGGAGTGTAGAAGTGAGGAAATGGAATTTAAGTTTCTTGGGTCCTGCTGTGGAAGTGGTGTCTGAACTTTGGCCCTTGGGGTAGTGATCTGCTGAGAAAATGCAGAAGTAGACATTTTCAAAGTATGTTGAGATTATCACTTAGAGAAAGCTATATGAAATTATATTTAATATGAATACTCAAAGGACCTTGTAGGGGAAGTCTCAAGTATTTCTTAATTTCTCGTTTGAAAGCCATTATATATATAACATGCAATGGGTTTTTTGTGGTGTCTTGAAAATGTTCAGTACTCAGTCCCTGAAGAAACATAGACTTGATCCACAATTTATGCAAACCAGCTGAAATCCCATGTTTGAATCTTCACTTCTCTGTTTTATCAGGCCTTTGTTCCCTTAAAATGTCCTTATGTTCCCCTCATCAAGAAACAGGAAAACTAATCAGTGAGAATCTTTGGTGTATGTGTCTTTAAGAGGAAAAATAAGACTTGACTTGAAAGCTAAAGGAATGTTGGTAGTGGGGAGAAAACTTTATTCAGCTTCTTGAGTAGTAAAACTTCATGACCTGTCTGTAATGTAAAGATGTTTCTAGGTGTGTTTAAGGTGGGGGCAGGGGGTACAACACTCTGGGGTTGCTTTTTTTGTAAGTTATTGGACATCAGACTAATTTGTTTTCATTTTAGAAAGTCTGGACAATAAATATGCTGGTAAAAACTTGTTTAAAATTAATAGAAAAGCAAATTTCTTCAAGTGGTATGTCACACATTGAACTTTCTGGAACTAGTACGTTCAGTTGGATCTTATTTTGAAGAGTACCGTAGTACCAAGTAGCATAGCAACAGCATTCTTTTAAGAGATGCCCAGTGAATATGTGTGTAAGATGCTTCTTGTGTTCTATGTTTACTTCTGTTTTCCAGTCCCTCCCTTATTCTTGTCTCTCTCTCTCTCTCTCTTTCTCAGTTTCAGTTCTCAGTGTTGGTTTTTTTTTCTCTTCTCTGTATATATGGTTTGCCTGATCTCTTCTTTCCCAATCTGCTTAGCTTTGTTCCTATTTTTTCCTGCTTTATGTTTTTGTTTATATACGGTTGGGTGAATACAGAGCTGGACAATAGAAGAGATCCTCTACACATCTTTCATTGTACACATGAGTGAAAGCTGATGGTAGGAGAAGGAGGTGAAAGACTCCTCATTCTGCTTTTCCTGTAGTTTACCTTGCTGGGTTGGTAAGGTTGATTTGTGTGTGGAGAGTAGTGTATTGCTGTACTCGTATAACAATAAAACTGAGAGAAGTTAGTATTTTAGTGAGAGGACAGGAAAGGCGTATGAAGCGAAGTGGCTAAGGGGAAGCCAACTGAATATGAGAAAAACCTTGGGGAGCTAAAGACTTGAATGGATGAGCAGGGAATGATATGGTTAGTGGAGCTGAATTTTAACTTGAGGAAGAGATGTATTGGCATTTGGAGCATCTTGGTGTTTCCTAGGATACAAGGTGATGTTAAGCTGCACAATGACAGTGACCTATTGGGCAATCTTTGTTCATTCTTGCATCGTAACCCTGCCTTTTTATTGTATTGTCTTTCTTTTCAGGACTGCTGCAGGATAAAAACAAATAAGGTTTTGAAGGGAATCTAACTGAAGACCAGCTGCATGCATTATCTACCTAGTGCATCCAGCCTCTTGAATTTTCTTCTGAATTTGAGGCTTATTTTGCCTGTGCTCATCCTGCTCTCATTTGAATCTTAAATGACATTGATTTCATTGTTCTCCTGGTGTTTGATGGCTTGGTGTTCTGATGGAGATTTGTTTCATAATTCATTCCTGCAATGAACTGTTAATCTTCAAGTAGTTTAAGAGTAAACTGCTTTAGATTAATGTGAGACAGTCATTCTGTGTGATAAAGAATGGTGCAGAAGTGTGAAGGTATGTGAAACCTCCATGCTTGGCTAGTGCCAGGTGAGCCCTGTACTGAACTGAGAGACTCTACAGCTCACTTTCTGGTGTGCAATTTTAAATGCTGTTTAATGTATTACCCAGTTAACGCTGTTGCAGTTTCCATTTTAACACAGTTGTCAGTGTTTACAGCAGTTGGGCCAGTGTGCTCCTTGTTTACATGTGTTATGTTCTTCAGTTAGGGGGAAACAAATTATACTGTTCTTAAAAATAGGTAATTGCTTCTTACGCCTAATTGATTTTTAGAAATTACAATGCAGATTTGATTGAAGAAAGCTTGTGTGATCTGCGGTTGGTTTCCTGAGATACACATTTCTGAAGTGGAGCCATGCAGCATATAAATGTTATCATCACAGTGCTCTGTCTTTAGAAAATAAGTATTTGCAGCTATTTATAGTGTTCAAGCCTTACAGAATATGATGGTGGATTTTTTTTGTTGTTAATTATTTCTATATGGAAATCTTTGTTCATTGGCTATTGAGGGAATGGTGTGAGTAAAGGATACAGGGGATACATCAGATCAAATGAAGAATCAGAAATGGTTGTTTATGGTTAATTGAGTCATTTTTTTAAAGTGAAACTGAATGTTATCACTTTATTTTTACTATATTTACTATATTTACTATCTTTCAGAAACGATAGGAGCAGTCACATTTGAAAAACATCAGTGTCTTTTTGGTTTGTTTTTTATTGATGAGAACTTTTGTTTGTCAACGGTTTTGAAATGAACCTGCAAAATGTTTTGTCCTTAAATATGTTTACACTTTTTGAAAGGTTTTGGACAATAATTCTGAACTTCTTATGTTCGCTACAATGACAATTAAATATTTTGCATTCCACATGATTAAATTCTGGGCTGTTTTTTTCAGTCAGATACTAAATTTTATCTTCAGATTAGCAGTAAAATGTTTTGTAAATAAACAAAAATGCTGGAAGGTGAATTCTCTTCCTTCTTCAGTACATGTGGGTGTGCTAGCAATGTGTAACTTGTAGATACAGGAATAGAAAGAGAACTTGTTTTTTAACTGACCATTTAGAAATCAGTCTTACTTTCGAGTATTCCTCCAATACTGTGATTGGAGAATATCCTAAAATGCAGTAACTCTTAGTTACAATATAACTGCAAAATTCTACCAACTCTGGGAAAAGACCACCCTTTCCATTTAAATACAGTAATACATGGTGCCTTATCTAAGCTGGGAGGGTGAGAAGTAGAGAACAATTACTCTGTTAAACTGGAAACTAGCAATATTGTCTTCAGAGTCTTAATTTCTCTAATTCCTGCTATGTTTCATTTAAAATTACATGTTTGCTTCCACTCTTTCTAACTATAAGAGCCAGAAATCTTTTGAGAAGTTGTACTTGTAGCAAAAGAGTAAAATATATTTCTCTTATGGTCCTGTTTAGTTTTTTTTATATAGAGAGATAGATAAATAGTAGAAAGTTCATATCTGCTTCTGTTTTCCTTCAGAAAAATGGTTGATTAAAGCATGACAGACCAGAGGTAGATGGTAGAACTGATGACCTAATTCCTGTGAAGTTCGGCTCCCTGGCATTATGTCACTCAAGTTCACAAGATGCTCTTGAAAATATTGCCTTCCAGTACTTTGCTTCCTACCAAAGGAAGCACTATGTAAATTTGGTTGCAGTAATTGCTTTGCTTTCCCTTGATCTCCTCCCCCCCTTTTGCTATCTAGGAACTCTTACCAGAGTTGAGGAATAAAGCACTCTGATATATGAGCTTGTGGCTGGTGTGTAGTATTTGTCAATCTTCTCATGCAGAATATGATTCTGTAATGCTGTTGGGGAAATGGGATATTTTTACATAAATGTTATTCAAAAGTAACTTTAGTCAATGTCTTTATAATACTTTATACCATATAATCTGGTAATGTAGTGAAAACTCAATAACTGGACTTATTAAGCAGGTATTCCTTTATTACAGCACTGGGGGGGTGTGTGATCTATTCTCCTAACATACAGGAGTTAAAAGCCCCAAGGCTGTATAGGCAGTATACATACATATACATGTTTTCTGAGAAAAGGCCAGAGCATTAAATGATTTCCCAGAAGTCATTTACATAGTTCCCACCCCAACCGTATTCTCTGTAAAATGTGGTGGTGATCGTTGGGTGTTCTGTGGGGGCTGATGAAGGCTCGAAGTCTTCCTTGCTGGTAAACTTCTGACCTTTTGCTAGTTTCTGCTGAGTTGTGTGCTTTGGGCAGTCAGAACCGGTCTCTGTATAAACCCATTGTCTTCTAGGCAGGCTTATCTTCGAGGACCTGCTGTTCCTGTCAATTCTCTGCAGCTAGGTGGGCAAAAGGCTGAGTCTTAAAGGTACAGATTAGTTACTAACTTTTTTCCCTCATCCCTGGTGAACCAGAATTCTGTGCAGGGTGAAGGGGTGAGCTATTGGAGACAAGTCCTTGCCAGCATTACTCTAAATGGGTTGTGTACTCTAGTCCAAGAACAAGTAGGAAAGATTAGTGAAGTTGCATGTTTAAAGATTTTTAAGGTGTAATATAATCAAGAGTTAAGCTATCCTTTTCCTAAGTGCAAGTACACAGTTCTGTGAAACAGTGGCCAGTAGCTGGGGATGTGGAAATGCTTGGAAAGAGGGATTTTACATTTTGCTGCTCTTAACATCTTGCAGAATAAGCATTTTTCTCAAGTGTAATCTGAAAAATAATTATGTATTTGTATCTACAATTTAACATCTTTTGCCTGTTGCCCATTTTCTTATAGCTGGAAATCTTTTCAAGATGGGTATTTAAGCTTTTTTCTTTTCATGTGTTGCTACCCTTTTCTAAAACCCAATTTACCACCTGTTAAGGTAATCTAAAAGTACTAAGCTGTTCAGAAGAGCTGTTGCCCTGTCCAGGTGAACACAGAAAAAAACTGACAGGGATGAATAGCAGGATTTCCTAGGCTTTCTTGTCTGTTTTCCTTGTGTGTATCAACAGTGCCTAAAAAACCCTAGCCTGAGGTTCAGGCTGTGTTTGACAAAATGCAAGCAAATTAAGAAAGCTTGCACTTAGCATCCCATCTTGTCCTTAGCCTCTAGGTAGCTCCTTTATCATGGAGTGGCTGAGAATTGATACAAGTTACCTGGAACTACCTTGAACAGTTTTGATCGGATGATCTCCAGAGATCCCTCCCACCTGATGTGTTCTTATGTGCAGCTTTCAGGATATTTGTTATTGGCTTAGACAATAATATTATTGGTAAGGCCGATCTGAGGCATTCCAGGTCATGATGAGTAAAACAGACATAGTGTCGAGACAAAGGTTCTTGGTGAACAGTTTTATTCCAATTAGGTAAATTAAAATGGAATTCTCCATTTGGGGGGGGGGGGGGGGAAGAGTATGCCACTTCAGTCAAACATCAGTAGCAGCATACCAGTTTATTTCAGATATTAGTAAAAGGATTAGCCTCTCTGCAATATTAAAAATACAATTAAACTTATGCAATACAGAATTTTCTGTTCAGACATCACTGTGGTGTGGTCACAGACTCTAGCATTTATAGAGAATAGTCTGAGACTAATTTTTACGGTTTGGGTATGGTGGAAGTTTCATGAGTGTTGTAATTCTTCCAGAGAATGTCACATTTAAATAAGAAATTGCCTTTCTTATCTGAAATATGTATTTGCGTAATGTTAAAAACATTTGCTCAAGACATAAGTGTATCAGCACTTGACACATGGACTTCTTGCAGTTTTTAGTGTATTCAGAAATTATATTTTGCACATAACTTGCTTTGTATTGTGCATGTTGTTGTAAGGTTTAATTGACTTCAGCACTAGGATTTGCAGAAGACTTGGGGGATTTTATTCCTTTCTGGAAGGATATATGTACTTAAACTCTACAGCAATAGAGGAGGGGGTATTAAAGAACTTATTTTTAAGAGATTCATTATGGAAATGTTACCTTTATGAGGATGAGTATGTTATTTTTTTCATGGTTAAATTCCTACAGTTTTAATTTATTTATTTATTATAAATACTTACTTGACTGAAGACTTTGCATGCAGATACTGCATTCAATCTACCTGGACAGGGATTTTTATAAAATAAAGTTGCTTGTAAATGTTTTCAAGCAATATGGCAATGCTTTTGCCAGGAAGAAATTTCACTGAGAGCCCTAACCATTACATTTAAATAAAAACAGGAAAAAAAGCCAGGAGAGGAGGAATAGATAACTGTTTTCAGATTTAGTCAATATAAATATTTGATGTCTGTAAAAATAAAGCTTATGTAGTTTGAAATAACTGTATTCTCAACGTATCTTAAAGCATGTGCTTGCATACATATCTTTAGATAGTTCTGAAAAGAAATTGAGATCATACTCAGTTATGCATTAATCTACATCTTATGTTTGTATTAGAAATTGTTGATATATTGAGACTGAACTTTGCCTAGCAAACTTCAGAGGATTCATTGACTTCTAAAGAAACTAATAAAAATTATGGTGTGTCTACAGAGTTGGGAAGGCATGACAAGTTTTGTAAAACAGGTATTACTTTTTTTATTTTAAGACAGAGGCAGGACGAGTGAATTGAGTCCTTGCTGTACAACCATCTCTGACTAGACCACCTTGGAAAGGTACCTTTCTACAGAGCTGTAGCGTTTTCCCAAGGCAGAAACGCTTCTCAGGCTTAGGGCTTAAAATGAAGGAACAGGCAAGCTATGTTAAGAGCAGTGAAGTTGCATGACAAAATGTACAATGAGACTTTGATTTCCTAAACTCTACGAATTACTTTATACTTCTTTTTTATTCCCCCAAGGTTATGCTCCTGAAAAGGAGGAAGTTTGCACTGTCTGTGAGGAAGGCTGTAGGGCAAGCTATCCTAATCACCCACTGAAGTACCACAGGCTTGATTTTCAGCCAGGGTAAACTGGTATAGCTCTAATAAGGTGTCAAATCACTGGAACTTCGTATTGGCTGAAGATACTATTCAAACTGCTGTTGCTTTAATTACTGTGAAAAGAGAGACTGTATTTGTGTTCTCTGTGTTACCTTTAACTCATTAATCTATTAAAGACCTGCTTATGGTAGTACAGAAAAGTAGTTCAGGGGGAAGAAGAAATCTGGAGGTGAGAGGTAGCCAAAGGCTTTGTAAATGTCCTGCTCTTGGTCACCATTTCTGTAGAGGTCCCACAATGTTCTGCACCATCAGTTTATCGTCATCGCAGCTTTTTGGTAGAAGAAATAGAGCAGACTAAATCTGCAAGTGCTGTTGTTGAAAATAATGCCATTTTTCCTGTTTGTAATGAGGTGTCTAGAGCTAGCAAAACAGACTATTGGACTTCCACTTGAAACTTTTTCCTCCATGCAGCCTTGCACCTTCTGAAACGCTCACCTTCGAGGGTTGTGATGGCTTGGTTACTGGAGTGAAAAGATAAGCAGTGGTACTGTGTCGATACAAACCAGAAAGTACTAGTAATCCTGATTGTTATTATGCAGAATACATGATAATTGTGCCTTAGATGGGATGTATTTCATTATGGAAGCCATTAAATCCACAGAGAGCAAGGACACATGTATGTGTTCAACTGTGTTAAAACTGGCCTTGCAAATACATACTTCTATGAATAGCAGATAATGATCCTTCAGGGTTTATCATCCCATTCAAGTGGCACTAAGATTTTTGTCTCTGATTAGTGTACAGGTTTTTTTATCAAAGCATTACTACTTCTTTGTTAATACCCATTGAAGCTTGCTCCTAACTTCTAGCATGAAAAGCACTAAAAATATCAAGAGTTTCCCTTCAGGACTTCTTGAAATATATCTCTATCAATTAGAAATGGCTTTTTCTTAAGATTTCTTTTCTTGCCTTTTTTTCAGAGGAGAGAAGGAAAGACTATTGAAGGGAAAAAAAAAAATCTCTTTTTTGTTTGGAACCCTCTGTTCTATAACTATATGGAAAAGTAAGTGGTTCTGTCTGGCTCAGACATAGATTTAGTGTTCTATGATTCCGAGATGTACATTGTCTTGTGTAGTTATGAGTGACATACTGCTAATAATAGTGCAAATGCACTGCAAAGGGGAGTGTGTGTGTGTATATATACATCATATAAAATGAATTACCTGCTTGCTGCTGAGCTCTGGAACTGCTTCTTACTTTTTAAGTGATTTTCAGTAGAACTGATTGATAGAAGTGCAGCAATGTGATTATATATGATTTGGAATCACAGCTGAAGGCACGGTATACAAACATGCTCTTAGACTGTATACATGGATGAACTATGAAAGGCTTAAATCTAAATGCTTGTCATAATTACTAGATGGCTATGAGAAGATAGAGTGCCTTCCACTTAACTATAAAGTGATTTTAACCATTTATTGAAGCGTTCGACACTGGTAGGCTGCAAAACTTGTGTAGCCGGCCCTGTAGTTGTATTCCGTGGCAAGGCTATGGGGTCTCTTGTTTCTGTTTTATTAAAAGATTCTTAGGAGATGGGGGGTTAAGTTATGGGGCAGTAAAAAAAAAAATACATAGTCCTCTAGTAAAAATGATTTACTGACTATTAAACATGTGCTGCTTTGAGTGAAGACAGTCTCTTCCTTTTATGGGTCTTCACTAGTATTTCAGGTGCTTGCTTTGCTTTGTTTCATATCAATTAGTTAGGGATTTTTGGATGCTAAAAGGACTACTGTGATGGAAGAATCAGAATATGCTCTGTTTTGGGGACTGCAGAGCTGAAATATATTACTATGCTGAGCTTGTGATGAAACATCAGAAGTGTTACTTTTTCAAAGGCAGGGAGAGATGTTACCACTGCTGCCACCATGAGGTGTAAGTATCTGCGGTGATTTGTGTAAGACAGGATAAAGGAGGTATGAGCTTCTCATGGCACATGCTTGTGTTTTTTAGAGAGAAACTGGAAATCATACTATCAGTGTATGTGCTATACTGCATTTTATACATCTGTTTCATCTCTCATGTAGATGACAACTCTAAAAGCTACGTTTTCTCCCTTCTGTGATTAATTGTAGTCACGATGACCTGCTAGTCAATCACTGTGGTGACTTGTTACAGCATTGACAGTGTGTAGCTAACAAAAAATAACTTTTCTGTAGACAGAGATCTGTTTCATATAGCTTTCTTAGTTTCTTGTGATAACCTCTGCAATGTCAACAGTTCAAATCATACAGTGATCAACTAAACTAGCTGAATTAGGAACAGAAGTGAAATACAGACTCTTGCACAAGAAAATCACTGCTAGCTGTCAGTACTACTGAGATGAAATTTCTTCTTTGCTAGTAAAGGTGGTACTGTTTAATTTATATGCTGTGGCCCAGAAATTATGAAGTAATTTTAGCTAGTGGCTATAGCTATGTGGAAACAGATGCATACTGAAGACTGGCTTTAGAGAAGTCTATGGGAAAGTGTATTATGAAGCCTTCACTTAAATTATTGCTCAGGATGTGGAACAGCTTATTTCTGCAGTCCAAGCAAGATCTATACTATGCTAAGTGGAAAACTAGTGATATTAGCATGTATTTTAGTAAGATTTTGTTTGCTTTTGTAGCATTGAAATTTAACTTTGTTCCCCTTACAGCTAGATCCATTTTGGAGTAATGGGCAAAGAAAAAGGTACAAACAGGCAAAGTATTTTTTTAATGGGTCTTATGTTCTCCATTGAGTCCTTTTCTGTAAGAAGGTTTTGGAGAGGATCTGACTCTTGGAAGAGTCCTGACCTGAAACAAAATTAAATCAGTGAGCCTTCTACCTTACTGTTGAAGGGTGTTTCTGTCTGTGCACAGAAAAGTAGAAGAGAGCAGGAGAAGTACCTGAAACCATGAAGGTAGGTGGAGACTTGCATATCCTCTGTTGTTGCCTGTTGCCAACATGGAAGGAAAAATTCATCTGCCACTAGATACTGTAAAGCAATGTTGTAATGTTATGAATCAGGGACATGTGACATGTTGGAGGATTTCTGACTGTAAAACCAAGGCTTCTGCATCTTCTTTAAACTAGCAGGGATCTTGGGAGGTCATCTAGTCCAAGCCTCTGCTCAAAGCAAGTTCCACTAGCTCAGGTCAACTTACTGGTCAGTCTGATAAGCAGAGACATTGTGGATTAATCCCGGCCCATTATGGAAATTTGCAATTGCATCTTTGCTAAAAAGATGGTGTTTCTTTTGTTCTTTAGCCTAAATAGAAAGCATTTATCTCCTTTCCTTTCCCTTTGCATTGCATTTTCCAAACATTTTAGTAAATATATGGTAAAAATGTTTGACATTCATTCTTCAAAAACATTTCTGTAATACTTGCTTTGCAAGGAGGTAATCCTGTGTTTATACAGGATTTATTTTTCTTTAGCCCAAACTAGTCAGTTACTGTACAGCTGTTATGTCTAAATGTGTTCTCGAAATAGGTTCACTTTGTGTGCAGCCCAGGCTGTTAAGTATTATCCTACAGTTGCTTTTTCTGCCATTAAGTAGTCCTAAATGTTAAATGTTTGACAGCTCTCAAGCTTTTTCTGACCATTCTTCTGCTGTAAAGGTAAAACAGTTGAGGCTCTTCTGAGGATTTCTGCTAAAAGTAGCAAATGCATCACTTGGCACTGTGGTTAGCTTATTTGTTTCAAGTTTGTGTGGAGTCACTTATTTTGAAAATTTTTATTTTTGGTAGGTGAGGCTTTGTTTCATCACACTTTTCTAACTTAATCAGACATTTCATTTACTAAAGATAGTTCAAGGTGTCAGTGCTGCAAGGCAACCTTAATTTTTCTCTTTCCTACAGTAAATAATTGATTGGTCTTTTTGAAATCACAATAGAAAGATAAATACCTGAAAAATAATGTCTCCCTGTATTTCACAAGTAAATATTAATAAACTGATTATAAATTGTCATTATTTGAAATTGCAGTTTACCTGCAGGGAATGTTAATGATCCACTAGATTGCAAATTTGCTTGAAAGGTAAAGAACAATTTGCTAGTAATTGTTCTTCATGCAAGAGGCAAAAATCAAGTGTGTTCCTTGACTTCTTCAGTGTTACTTATTTCTGGTAGTAAGATGTAATTCAGCTGCAGTTCACGGGCTTTATTGGAACATGAAGGTAGATACAAGCTGTGACCAGGAGACAGCTGGCATCAGCTGTCAATAATTTCATAATTTACCACTACACCAATTAGATAGCCAGTGTAGCATTTTCTGTTTCTTCTAGAATTAATCTACATGCTTTCAAGAGTGATACTTGAAAACAGGCATTTGAATACTTTCTTAATTAGTATCTGACTGAAACATTGACAAACAAAAGTGTGTGCTTTTGCATTCTTGTTAAAGTGCTATTTGAAGATCTGTTTATACAGTTTCTAATTGCAGTATCTGTTCATGTAAAGCATCTGTAAAATTTTCCCTGGAAAACTAGAATTTGATTAACATTGACTAAAGGTCTGGCATCAGAAAGCTAAGTAGGCTTCAGCTTTTCACGAAGACAGTTGCAAGAATGGTACAAAGAAGCTTCCCATAGTGCCTGTCTGTCCCATCTGGCTATAGCCCTGGCACTCTTAATCCTTCACTTTGATAAATGCTGGAAGTCACCCGATCTCTGCATGTTTGACTCAAAATTATTATAGTAACTCTTGCTATATAAAACCATGTTCATGCACATCTGCCTGATGCTGGTTTTAATTAAAATGAGAAGAATCAACTGTGCACAAGGCAGACTGTGGTGAGCAGTACCTTAGCCTGGGAGGGGACCAGTGTTAAAGCTCTGACTGCAGTTTATGCCTTGTGTTAATTATTGTTAGGCTATGGGACACTTGTGCAAAACAATTGTGGAAAATGAAATAGTAACTTAACCCTATGCTCCTCAAAAGGAAGGGTTAGAAAATTTCCCTTGGACTAGAAGTTAAAAAGCATGTATATTTGCAGTGCTGTCCCCTGGCATGCAGCACCATCTAATAGTTCTATTTGTGCTGGGTGAAAGTTGGGAAGAAAGTGGGTATTACTTTATTTGTAGCTATCTGGTTGTTAAAAAGCATCAGTCTTTTATCAGTGGTTTTGCAAGTGCAAGACTAATATTTGTCAACTGTTTTTCCATCTGTGTTCTAACTGACACAGGTTTATTGTGCCTTGGGGCAAGTCATCAACCTGCTCTTTGTTCCATTCCTATACTTTGTACAGTAAAATACTCCCATTCCTTAAAATCGGTATATTTGGCTGGCCTTTTGAAATGGCACGCAGTAACTGATGTAGGTATTAATACGTGTTGTAGAGATGCATACAAATTGTGCTTCAGAAAAGTATTTCAAAACTGAGCTATTGACCTGTAATGTCATCTAGGAATTTCCTGGTTGTTTTTATACTGTTGTACATCTACAACAAAAGAGATCTGAGGAACACAGTTTGTTCCCTGTTTTGTTCCACCATTCAGCTGCTACTAGCTTGCTGTTATTTAAACCTTCTGTGCATAGTAAGAGAGTAATATATTCCTAAAATTACGAAGATTTGATTAAAACCTCCATATTAAGACAGGTTTTGTCTAACTTTGTTTAGAAATAGCTCAACAATACATTGCCTTTAGAAGTAGTACTGGAAAAGTTGTCACCGAAGACACAACTGTAACAGAAAATGTGAGCATTATACACTCTCCTCAATTACTGGGAGAGTCTTGAGTCTCAATGGTTGGGAAAGAAGGTGTAGCTTTTTCATGGAAAATGTCAAAAATGAAAAGGCATTTGATATAGAAACTGATCTAGAGGCCTTAGTACTTGGTGTTTCTTTGAAATACTGGGGAATTACGGCCAGGAGATTTCTGGAAAAGTATGAAGGAACTTAGCAGGGCACAGTGGAGTAGGCCCTTAGCAGTTATCCTTTTATTTTATACTTACTAAAAAGAGGATAAATTTATGTAGGTAATTCCAAATACAAAGTCAAGGTAGAGCTGAGGCATTTAAAAGGAGGAAAATCAAATAAATCTGGTTAGAGACCTGCTGGTTAGGATTTAATTTTCAGTTATATCTTCAAATGTTAGCTTGTCCATCCTGCTGCTTCTCCTAAGATGCACTGCTACATGAATTCCCAACCAGCAAAGGCCAGGGCAGTCAGACTGCTTCCCATCTGCTTCCCTGTGGTGGTGATTGCCTTGCTGAAAATTTCACCAGAACAAGTTTTCAGAGTGGGAAATGGTTCCAGAACCATGCTGAATCTCAAGGCGTTGAAAGGCAGCTTTAGCCATCCCTTGTTTGGCCTGTACTTTGGGAGAAGATAATCTGGAAACACCTCCTCCCATGTGTACTCTGAGATCAGAAGATGAGCTGTTTTTTTGGCTGGAGCACTGGCTCCTGTGAGCAGGGGTGAAAGGATCCAGCCTCAGAATACAGGATTAGATCACTCACTTGTGCCTGTGCCTGAAAATAATGTTGGAGATACTCTTTAGGTTTTACTGATTCGGTTTAGAAGCAGCATACACGCCTCACAGTAACTCCGTGTACTCACCAGAATAGTGACCACTTAAATCAGGGGTGTTTGGCAGCGTGTTGCTATTTGGGGGGGGGGGGGGGGGCAAAAGCCAACACCCAAACCAAAATGAACAACGGAAAAAAGAAACTCTCCCTCTAAACTTCAGTCAGGATAAAATCCTTAAAATCAAGCAACCTCTCTTACCCATGTTGGCTTCTAAAAATTACCTCTTTTACCACTTTCTCAAAGACAACTTCAGTTTCCCAGAAATTGTTCAGAAAAATGCTGAAATTAGAGCAATTTCATCACTTAATGGGAAATCCACAGAATGGTAAATAGTGTTTATAATATATTGGAGGAAATGGTGTCAAAACCAAGTGGGAACTTCTGTTTTGCCCCATTGAAAATAGACCTGTGATCTAGATATTCTGCAGTACACTTAAGGAGTATGCCTGTCCCTGTGATGGAAACTGTACCATGCACTTCAAACACCTCCCCATTGAAAAGCACTGTTAAAACAAAAGATAGTCATACAGCTTTGTTTGGGTATTTCTAGTGAAACTCCAACAAAAACTGAGACCGATATAAGAAATGTAGTGGCCTGAGTGACACAAATTCTAAATAATGAAGTAGGAAAGAGTTTGTCAGATGGTGGAAGTAATGGCTGATATAACTGTCCTTTCCTTTACAGTCAGTAAACAGGTATCTTAATTTCTCATCCTTGTTGAGATTTTTCTTCTTGTTACACTGCACCTGTGATTTACTAGCTAAATCACTTCACTCTAATAAACTGGTGTTCATTTCAAAGCAGCTGTAAGTTGTACTCCAGGCGTGCATGTAACTGCAGCTGAGGGAGCACTGCAGCAGGACACAGACACCAGTTATTTGCTCTTCTCTGCGTAGGCACTGTCAGCACATGGGCCGTGATACTGGTTTCTGTAGTTCTTGCAGTAAATCATACACATGGTCATATAGATGTGCTGCGATTCTCACAGCATTGCAGTGATGATGGTGAGTTTTCCTTTATTTGTGTGACTTAGCAAGTACTGATTCTTTTTGTCTTATGTCTTGTACTTTTTTCTTATTGAAAAACTTAAAACATAGTAATTTGTGAAGAAAAAAAAATATCTTTACAGAAGCTTGCACTTCCTGTGTTTTTTTTTGTCATAGGGAGTCTGGTGGCTGATCCTGAAGGACCAGGTAGAATTTCTTGGTAGTCTATAGCAGCTGGCTGCAATAGGCCTGTTTCCAGGCAACTAGACCCTGTGGTAACTGGCTTCTTAGTATCTGCATTGCTGAGGATTCATTCAGTTTAAGATGGGAAACGTGCTGTATTATGAATAGAGAAAAGGCAGGTTTCTGGCTTTTTATCAGATTCTTGATTAAAAAAAAAAAAAAAATTACTGAAGTACAAATTCTTTGAATTGTTTGTTTTTCCTTTAAAGTTTAGTTGGATTTTGCCAAGAAGCAATGTTTAACTCACTCAAAAGATGCATACACTCATATTTATCTCTCTGTATAAACACACAGAAGTAGTTAGTTGGTTGGGATGAGAGGAAGTTTTACAAAAAATTATCATCCTGGGCTAAACAGCCTAATTTGCGCTTCAGTAGTGTTTCAATACAAATAGGAGTGAGACTTCAGTATAATGACAGTCTAACATCATTTACTTTGCTTTTTCCGCAGTGGAGGATAAAAGAGCTTTTTCACAGGTTGCTGTCCGTACGTGTTCTTGTTGAGACTGATAGGTTGAAAAAGGAGGGCGGATGGGGCAGGACTGACATGGATGGACCCATATACTGAGTGACAGGCTGAACAGATATGGGATTTGTCCTTAAAGCTCTTGTTAATTCTAATGTATTCCTTAAAATAAGAAGGGTAATACATTTTGGTTCAGGTTTGGCTAAGTGAACTAAAACTGTGCAAGAAGGGAGCAACAAAAATGACGATACCTAGGAAACTACAGACCTAGAATAGAAAGGCTTTCAGAAATTCCCTACTTCTGTAGAAGGGCAGGTGAGAGTGTGTATGTGTGAGAATATAGACACTACAGTGAAAAGGAAATGCAACTAGTGTCATATAGTCACAAAAACTGAATTTTGGACACCAGTTACATAGCGTACCCCTAGAACTACCCAGTTTTTCTGAGCCTGTACTGTGGCGTTGAATTTTACTAAGGCTTTTCTGGCAGGAAGTAACCACTAGACAGTAGTTGACATACATGATAACATAAACTCTCAAATAAAAAAGCTGACCAAAGTGTGTTGAACCCTTAAATCATATTTTGGCATCTGATCAAAAACCGATTTCTCAAAAGAAAACTACTATGACGTGTGTAATTTCTGTGTTGTGATTCATATGCTGTAAGCCTCAATTTTACTTTGAATGAGAGTGTTTATAATGTTCTTTAAACTTCCACTAAAACTGTAACAGTACCAGGAAGGAGGCATTTCTTGATTGGCTTCTAGCCGTGAGGAATACTGGATGTGAGTAAATGAAAGAAATAATTATTTTTCTAATGGGAAAGCTAACATCTATTTTTCTTTTTTAGCTTGTGATAGGTTTAGCAATGACTCATCAAGCTAAAACATAAAAACACCACAACTTGATCTATTTCTGGGTGAAACAAATCAAAGAGAATCTAAAGCCAGATTTTTGAGTTGATTTGCGTATTCTCCCTACCCCATGAGTCCAGTGAGATTAGAGTTTAAATCAGGTCAGCATTTGGACTAGTTTTTAGATAGTTCATCAGTTAAGGACAAGTCTTGTCAGCTATTATACAGAAACACTGGTGCTGAGTTTTACATGCTAGTGAAAAAGCTGAAAGGGCTTAATGACTTCTTAGAAGACTTAGAACTGACTGGAGTGCGTGTCTGTAATACAAAAGGGTTAACATACATACTCAAAATAACCCATAGAGACAGTATCCTAAACTCCTGTTTAATAGCACAAATGGGAGGGTGTTTAATAAGTGTGCTTAGATTGGAGATCTCACTGGAGTTCTGGGAGATGGACAGTCCTCAAAGTAACAGTTGACATTAGTGTGTGATGGAGCTGATGACAGGGCTGTCATCTTAGTCCCAGGAGTGAGTGGTGAGTTTGAGGTGAGCTTTTTCAAATTTTCCTCTTCAATAAATACCAGTCTGAAATCTTCATGGAAAACAAAGTCACATTTTTAATATAAAAACAACTTGACATTTTTCAGTATACTTTTTAATGAGCATTGCTCTGAGCTATGTTATAATGAAATTTGCTTAAAAGTAGAACAGGCTGGTGATACTTGGCAGAACGACGTGGCATATGGCAAAACAGTTGTAATTTATTGGCAAGCACTCTCATTTTTGGAAAGAGTGGCTTTCAGCACAGTGGACTGTATCTTGATGTTCAGGTCTTTAGGGGGTAAAAAAACCTGCTGAGCAATATACATGGGTTACTTTGCAAGGTAAGGCCTCTCAGTAAGGGTAGGACAGGAAGCTTTCTATATTATTCTTTGATTTACATGTGGCATCTGACTTTTGTCCAGCTCTTTACCCCGTTTTTCACCTTTTTTTAGAAACATCACGATACTTGGTATCTTAAAGGTAAGCGAGCATTTTTAACCTGTACAAGATGGGATTTCTGGGGCTGACCCACTTCTTTCATTGTAGATGTCCATGTACTTACATGTGGATTTCTTACACTTGACAATATCCTGCAAAAACTACTGCTAAAGTTATGATTGTCAGGATAGTGTCATGTGACTTCATCTATAGATGCAGTAAATGAGTACAGGGTGAATTATTGGGATTAATTTTTACAGCATCCTACGTAGTTCCAGTCAGATTAAGGGTAGATGTTTAACTATTGCTGGTGGAGTACATGGTAATATCTTCTCATTCTCCTTTCCAAAGAGCAGTTTCCTCTTGAGAGAGAGAGCCTGGTCACAAGTGCCAAACTTTCCTCTAATGAGTAAGCAGTAGGGCTCCTGCTGCCCTTGGACAGGTACAGGAGATTTCTTTGTAGCCATTCCTCTACATTTGTGACAGAAGGCAAGCAGATGACATAACCATGCTTGATGATCCTAGAAGACTACATTCATGTTGTAATTTTGTGACCAACATGTAGCACTACTTTTCAAATTAAAATCTTAAAAGTGTCTGATGGGTAGCTTTCTATTTTGCTTTTTCCTCATCCTTACATTATCATATTTTTCATTGAATACAGGGCCATAAAGTGTGTGTGCATATCAGCGTAGATACAGAGCTGAAAAATGGAGTAGTGAGGGCACAAAAAATGAAGTGCAAGTATTTCTGTTTATATTGTGTTCAAAGTTTTATTAGACCCCAAATTGTGAGTGTTCTCCAGCTGAACATTGAGTCTCAAGTATATTTTTACCTAATGCAAGGTGTGTGGGTGAACTCAAAATGAGAAGTTGTTTTTTCTGGAAAACTTTAGACAACAATTACTTCAGGATTTCCCATGCTGTTAATTTACTGACATATGGGAAATAGGAAATTAATTGCTAAATGTCCTGCTTTGGGTTCTTTTCAGTATGGCTTGTACTTCTTTGCGTGTGCAATCATAGGTGATAATTCCTGCCAGTAGCCAAAGGAGGATTGTGGTGCCACTGTTCCTTAGTTGCTCAAAGAAATAATCACATGTAATTTCTTGTGGTGGTGGTAGGGGTGTCAGTTTTTAAAAACATATATGCTTTAGGAACTGTTTGTCAGAATTCAGTGTTGGAATAACACATAAGATCTGGAAAAAGAATAATATAAAACTATTGGATTTTTTTTTTTTTTAAGGGTATGGCAAAGCTGAAATACCACAGTACTCTCAGAGGAGAGGTTTGTCAGTAGTGGTGCGTGTTCCAGGCCACACAGGGAAGGGATGGAGCTACTGTACAGGAGAAGTAGAAATTATTTTCAGTTTGGTCAGGTGTTAACCTATATTACAGATATAGGTTATTACAGATCTCTGGCTATGTCCCAGACTCATGAGTTATTAGCCTATTTTTTTAATGAAAAATTCTTGTCCTTGTGATTGCAGAGCATGAAACAGCACTCTGAAGAGTAACTTAGAGGGCAGAGCATCAGTGAGGCAAATGCCCTTTGAATAGGGGGCATGGCTACAAGCTGGGTCAATTATACTGGTCTGCAGGCAGGTGTGGAGAGAGGTGAAGCCTGGCAAGAGCCAAGGAAATGAGGATAATTCAGACTTGACTCTACCTCCTTTGAACTGATTGTTTTTTAACTAATTAATAACTGTGAACCAGGACCTTAAGAATATAATAAAACAAGCTTTCAGTATCACACACATTCAGTCCAACCCTCATATTTTCAGAAAACTAAGAATGACTGGTGGTGAGTCTAGTATATGGTGGCTCGGTAATACATTGGGAAACACTATTTTTTTTTGTTTGGGGGAATTATCTTGTAGCATTCCAAATATGCAATTACTGACATTTGAAAAATACTTTTATGGCTACATCCTTACAAGCTGTATTTAGTACCTTACAAGCTGTCTTTAGTATTTAAATTAATTTATTTTTTTAAAGGAGATAAAACAATTAAATGGGTTTTATTTTCTCCTAGAAATACTGTCTTTGTTCTTGTGTGTGTGTGCATATATATTGCTAATCTTTGGGTTGTGTAGATGTAATTGAGAGATGTCTGTGCCAAAAAGTCAATTAATAATTGCCTTATTTGGGATTTTTGACCGGAATGCTACAGGAAGTGTCTTAATTTTTCTTTTCCCCTTGAGTGTGGGCAGTGAGAGGGGTTTCCAATTAGTGAAATTTATAGGCTTAGTTATGATTCATCTCCCGAAATCAGCTACATGAATTTGAATCATTAGTACTGGATGTTTTCCACTAAAATCTTATTAATTTCTGCTTAGTGTTTGGCAAGGATATTGTATTTGTTGTCCAGATGCAGTTTTTCAATGTGGGCACATGTTGAAGACCTTAAACCTTAAATGTAACGCATCAGTTAGGACTTTACTTCCATTGACTTATATTGGACACTGAGTTGTATGGTTCTGCAAATTAGATGACGGTATTTTAGCAGAAGTATGGTGGGAAGATGATACTTCATTGACAGTTAAAGGATTAAGTGTGTGGAGGTTTTTTTAAATGTGGAGTAAGTTTTATTTGACATAGTTTGAATGTGATTACATCATTTTATTATAACTTTACCTGAGTGGACAGTGGGGAATGTGTACTCTATATGCTGAGCACTGCATGAACAAGAGGTGGCACACAGTTACTGCCTGAAAGAATTTCTTGTCTGTAGTAGGTCTCCTGGTCCTGTTTCTGACACTCAAAGTTAAATTCTAGATCTGCTGGCCGGTAGTGCTCAGGTAAAATTAAATATCTAATAATGTGTTGATAGCATATGATAATTGACATTTGTGGATTAGTCTGCTTTAATTAGCTAAATAAGGTTTTTAAAAGTGTTTTTTAAAATCAAAATTAGATATTTTTTGCTTTTGTTATAGGGTTGATAGTTAATTCTTTTAACTAGTTACAATTTCCCTTGGTTTTCTATTTAAAACCTCACTTTAGACAGTCCAGAAATTATCTAAAACATCTTCTCATCTGAGAGATGGTCAACTGCATGGGACTTATGTCATGGCTTTATTGTGAGTAGAAGCAACTTTTAAATTTTCAAGTATAGATATGAAAGCTGAGATATGATAAAACTCACTTGCACTGTGAATGAGCCATGGTTTTGAGAAGCTTATTGTGATCCCTAACTTAGAGCAGCACAAAATTGTGTATGTTGCCTGGTAATAATCTTCACCTGTACAGCATCAGTAAGAATCACTCTGGGTATAGCTTAACCACATTGTACAAAATACCTATATTTAGAATATTGTTATGCTTCTTATTTCCGTTCATTGTGGGATGAAATGAGTTGTGGATGATAATAACATTTTTATCTGCTTAAATCCAAAGCGGTCTTTTATTCCGTGTAGAAGAATCATGCAAGTAAAGTCTTTTCTTGGAAAGTTTTCTCACCAACATCAAAACTCGCATCTTATCCTACTGCATAATACGTAGTAACAGAAAAATGTATTTCAAAGTCAAGCTCTTTGCTGATATAGAAACAAGAAAGAGATCTTTATACAAGAGCTGGGACAACAAGAATCCTTCCAATGGTGTGATGTGAACTGTCAAGTGGCCCATTTATAAGAACAATAGCACAGATTCAGATTGAAGGCAGAGGGTTTGCTGTCTGCAGAATAAATCTACCATAAAGATGGTGCTTGGAAGACCCCTCTGCAGGCAGCCTTCCCTAGTCTTTTCTGGTGAGTTCTTGCTGTTCCTATAAAATGCTTAGGCAATGATACAGGGCAAGACAGACATTTTTGGTGCTTTTTTGTTTAGGGCAATATTTTGCATACTGGATCATCCTACTCCAGTAAGTGGTTACTCATGCAAAATGGAACAGTTTTAGCAGAAGTGGTAGCTTGCACATCCCATAGCGTCTGAGTTAGAACAACCTTCTAGATATCCTGAAAAGGTGAGTTCAGCTTTTGGGTAAAGGGATAGATTGCATCCAAGTCTTGCACGGGTCTTTAAATCCCTGAGTTATCAAATTAAAAGCAAAAAAGATCTTTTCTTTCTACTCTCCATCTGCTTAGCTTTATATTCTTTTGCATTTTCATTGTGTTTTGTTATAAGACTTAAAATAAACTGTTCTGACCATTGTGAACATAACCAAACACATCTCTTGGGAGGTAGAACTGGGATTTTCCCTTTCTCCCTTTTCAGAAGGAGTAACTGGAATTAGGTGGGAAGGAGATAATTCATTAGTAGGTTGGTGGTCTGCTTTAATATTTTAAGTGTGTTCATTCTTTGTAGCTACATTGTGAAAAATTATCAGATCTGCAAAATGTACTTTTCATACCCGTTCTGCCTGGTTTAAGCTAAGTAAACTATTTTACTTAGCAAATGCTACTGTTTTAGCCAGTGTTGGCTGTCTTTGATGCAAGACTTCCCCCTGCCTCTGTTCTCCCAAAGCAGACTTTTACATGAGGCAGCTGCTAAAGGGAGAGTACTGATATCATTGAGAGTGTTTAGAGCAGGAAACAAAATCAGAATGGGAAATCACACTCCAGAAGACAACAAGTAATTGTTCCTAATGGGGAGAAATAACCTAAAGCAGCTGTTTGTATTTGAAAGTATGGGCCTACAGAGGAATGCAGCTTTGTTACTGACTTAAACTTTTAGAAAGAATGACTGGGTTGGAGGGACTGAGGATACATTGTGAATAATTTATGTAGAATGTCACTTCTGTTAAGTAGGGAGTTTAATAGCTAGCTCACCATAACACTTGCAGATAAATGGACCTGGGGAGAAAAATTCTGAAGCTTAAAACTGGCTTTTTTTCTTTTCAAGTGATCTTAGACATTGCTTAGTTGTGACAACTGAAATAAATTGAATCCATGATACAGAAGGAATTACTGTGGTCCTTCGGCTTTGACCTCTGGAAGTGAGGCTATAGTTAAACTGTACAGAATCTATATTGTATTTACATATTGTCAATGTATTTGCCATCACTCTCAATGTATAAAAGCCATTCTGGAGACTACATGACAAACGGATTCTCATCACTTGTTTAACCTTGGTCAAATGTTATTGCAACACCATTTTCTCTAATCTTTGTATTAGATGTGTGACCCACCATTATGCTTGTTGAATTTCATGATCCTGCTGAGTGTCAGGAACTATAAATGTAAAAAAAAGTTATAAATAAAAAAATGTTATAAATAAAAATGTTGCTGGCAACAAATGAGATAGGTAGGATGCAGCTGTCCCAGAGGGGGGAAAGGATTCTGGGGCAAGAGTTAGCAGGGCTTATTGACAGGGTTTTAAACTAGATATGAGGGGGGATGGGGAGATAACTGGGCCTGTTAGGAACAAGCTCAAGGGAAGCATGCCAAGGCTTGAAGGATGGTGGACTGGCGAGGGCTCTCCCTCTGCCACTTCATTTGAGAGAAGGGAAAGATGTTTAGGAACTGTGGAAGCACCTGAGAAGGGTCTGGTAGGAATGGGGCCCACGCTCACAAAAAGGTGTTGGATTCATCAGCTCATCTCAGGTGCATCTATACCAATGCACGCAGTGTGAGCAACAAACAGGGAGCTTGAGGCCATGATGCATCATGAGAGCTATGACATAGTAGCTATAACAGAGATGTGGTGTGATGCCTCACACAACTGGAGTCCTGCAATCGATGGCTACAAGCTCTTCAGGAGGGATAGATAGGGAAGTAGAGGTGGTGGAGTGGCCCTTTATGTAAGAGAATGCTCTGAGAGCTCAGAAATCAACTATAGTGATAATGGGCTTGAGAGTGTTTGGGTTAGGTTAAGGGCCAATACAGCAGATCTTGCTGTGGGAGTCTGCTATAGACCCCCCAACCAAAGCAGTGAGGTGGATGAAGCTTTCTATAAACAGTTGGGAGAAATCTTGCAGTCACTTGCCTTGTTCTTGTG
Source organism: Athene noctua (assembly GCF_965140245.1). NCBI lineage: Eukaryota > Metazoa > Chordata > Aves > Strigiformes > Strigidae > Athene > Athene noctua. The sequence continues at coordinate 112,981,522 of NC_134037.1, read as the reverse complement.
GGGGACTTTAACCTCCCAGATATCTGCTGGGAACACAACACAGCAGAGGGAACAATCCAGGAGGCTCCTGGAATGAGTGGAGGATAACTTCCTCACACGGCTGGTGAGTGAGCCGACCAGGGAAGGTGCCCTCCTGGACCTGCTTCTGTGAAGAGGGAAGAGCTTGTGGGGGAGGTAAAGGTTGGAGGCTGTCTAGGGTGCAGTGATCACGAGATGATTGAGTCTTCAATCCTTGGAAAAACAAAGAGAGGGGTTAGTAAAACTGCCACCTTAGACTTCCAGAGGGCAAACTTTGACCAGTTCAAAAGACTTATTAACAAAATCCCTTGGGAGGCTGCCCTGAAGGACATGGGAGCCCAGGAAGGCTGGACATACTTCAAGAGAAAAGTCTTAAAGGCACAGGAGTGGGCTGTTCCCGTGTGCTGAAAAACAAGCAGGTGGGGAAGGAGACCAGCCTGGCTAAACAGGGACCTTTGGCTGGATCTCAAGAACAAAAGGAGAATCTATTGCCTTTGGAAGAGGGGCCAGGTCTCTCATGAAGACTATAAAGATGTAGTAAAGTTATGCAGGGAGAACATTAGGAGAGCCAAAGCACAGCTAGAGCTCAACTTGGCCACAGCTGTTAAAGATAATAAAAAGCATTTTTATAAATTCATTAACAGCAAAAGGAGGATTAGGGAAAATCTTTCTGCTTTACTGGATGCAGAGGGAAATATGGTAACTAAGGATGAGGAAAAGGCTGAGGTGCTCAACACCTACTTTGCCTCAGTCTTTAGCAGTGGAACTGGCTGTTCCCTGGACACCCAGCCTCATGAGCTGGGAGATGGGGAGGGGAAGCAGATTGGGGCCAGCACAGTTGAAGAGGAGGTGGTCAGAGACCTGCTGCACCACTTGGATGCACACAGGTCTGTGGGTCCGGATGGGTTACACCCAAGGGTGCTGAGGGAGTTGACAGATGTGCTCACCAAGCCTCTGTCCATGATTTACCTGAAAACATGTCTAACTGGGGAGGTCCCATTGGACGGGAGGGTGGCAAATGTGACACCCATCTACAAGAGAGGCAGAAAGTATGATCCAGGAAACTATAGACCTGTCAGTCTGACCTTGGTGCCAGGGAAGGTCATGGAGCAGGTCATCTCGGGTGCCATTAAAAGTCATATAATGGACAACCAGGAGATCAGGCCTAGTCAGAATGGGTTTATGAAAGGCAGGTCCTGCCTGACAAACCTGATCTTCTATGACAAAATGACCTGACTATTGAATGAGGGAAAAGCTGTGGATATTGTCTACCTCAATTTTTGAAAAGCATTCGGCACAGTTCCCCATAGAATTCTCATAGAAAAACTGGCTGCCCATGGCCTGGATGGGCGAACAGTCTGCTGGGTCAAGCACTGGCTGGCTGGACGGTCCCAGAGAGTGGTGGTCAGTGGAGCTAAAATCCAGCTGGCAGCTGGTCACAAGTGGTGTTCCTCAGGGCTCGGTGTTGGGACCATTTCTGTTCAACATCTTTATTAATGATCTTGATAAGGACATAGAGTGTATCATCAGTAAGTTTGCAGATGACACTAAGTTAAATGGGAGTGTCGATCTGCATGAGGACAGGGAGGATCTACAGAGAGACTTGGGTAGATTGGATCAGTGGCCAACGTTAACGGGATGAGCTTCAACAAAGCTAAGTGCCAGGTCCTGCCCTTGGGCCACAACAACCCCCTGCATGGATACAGGCTTGGGGAGGTGTGGCTGGAGAGCTGTGTGGAAGAAAAGGATCTGGGATTTCTACTTGAAAAGCAGCTGAATATGAGCCAGCAGTGTGCCCAGGTGGCCGACGGCATCCTGGCTTGTATCAGCCATAGTGTGACCAGCCGAAGTAGGGAGGTGACAGTCCCCCTGTGCTCTGCACTGGTGAGGCCACACCTGGAGTATTGTGTCCAATTTTGGGCACATCAATACAAGAGAGATATCAAGATGCTGGAATGAGTGCAGAGGAGGGCAACGAAGCTGGTGAAGGGCCTGGAGAACAAATCCTGTGAGGAGAGATTGGAGGAGCTGGGACTGTTCAGTCTGAGGAGGAGAAGGCTGAGGGGAGACCTCATCACTCTCTACAGCTACCTGAAAGGACATTGCAGAGAGGTTGGTGCTGGTCTCTTCTCACAGGTGATTAGTGACAGAACAAGAGGGAATGGCTTTAAACTGCAACAGTGGAGGTTCAGACTGGACATTAGGTAAAAATTTTTGACAGAAAGAGTGGTCAGACAGCAGAATAGGCTGCCCATGGAGGGGGTGGGGTCACCATCCCTGGATGTGTTTAAGGTTCATTTGGATGAGATGTTGGGGGATATGGTGTAGAGGGGAACTTTGTAAAGTAGAGCTGCTGGTCGGACTCGATGTTCCCAAGGGTCTTTTCCAACTTGAATGATTCTGTGAAAAGAGCTCAGTGGTTAGAAAAGCATGTCTTTTGATCTGCCAAAGAACAAAACAGAGAGCCTGTTTTGAAGACCCAATGGCTTACGATCTTTGCCTTGCTGGCTAATTTTCCTATCCTGCTGAAAGGACTAAGATGTCACTGAAAGTGAGGTATTTAAGTGTAATTGCATCATCATTCTCTGCATGTTTAACCATGATGCTCTTCCTAGTGCGGAGAGGCAGCCTAATAAAGAGAAGTTCTGATCTTTTATAAAAATAATAGAGCTTTATGTATATAGATTAAAATGTAAAATATATTTCTGAGTCTATACACACCTTTTATCCTCAGGGGTCTGGCTTGGAGTGTTTAATGTATGGTAAAGATCTAGTACTGGGTTTTGGTACATAGTTATTAAACAAGACTGAACTGAGCTAGAAGTTATGTAGCAGGACAACGCATGCAGAAAGACCATAGTCTTGTGGGTTTTGTAGCTTCTGAAAAGCTAATATTAATGGATGTGACTGTACTGAATATCTATGCAAGCTTTTTGTTCTTATGAATGGATGAGGTTGGATGGGACCTCTGGAGGTCATAAAGTCCAGCTTCTCTGCTCAGGCAGTCACCTAGAGCTGGTTGCCCAGGACTGTCCAGATCGTTTTTGAGTATCTTCAGGGATGGAGACTCCACAATCTCTCTGGGCAACCTATGCCAGTGCTCAGTCACCCTTACAGTCAAAGTATTTCCTGATGTTCAGATGGTACCTTCTGTGTTCCAGTTTATGCCTATGCCTCTAGTTCTGTCACTGGCCAACACCGAAAAGAACTTGGCTTCATCTTTACATCTTCCCTTCAGGTATTCATATACATTAATAAGATCCTCCCCAAGCCTTTTCTAGGCTTAACAGTCCCAGCTCTCTCTGCTTTTCCTCATATGAGAGATGCTTAAGTGCCTTAATCATTTTAGTGGCCCTTTGACTCTCTCAAGTAGATCTGTATCTTTGTCCTAGCAGTCCCATACCATTTTCATTAACCTTATGGATGCAGCAGATGTTATGCACTACGAAGCTCATGAAGAAACACTTCAGGTTAAATAGTAGCTCCACACATTTTAACTTTCTAATTACTGTGTTTGTTTAATGCTTTGGTAACATTCACAGATCTGTAATGCAAAAGGTAGAATTCAAGGCATTAAGCATGTCTTCTTCCTGAATGGCTCTTAATGATATTTTTAATTAAATTTTGAATTCATATAAAATACAGCCTAAAATGCCTTAAAACCAGCATCTAATGATTTCATCAGAGTCCAGCTGTGGAACTTGCAACTACAAGGCTGAACACATACAAGTAAATGCTATCAAATCACACTGAAAAATACTATTTTCTGCCCTCTGCTGGGTGATAGTAACACGAAAGTTGGTTGGTTGGTATTTTTTTTTGTTTGGTTGGATGAGATTTTTTGGGGGTTGGGTATGTGACTTTGCTTCAGTGAAGATCTTGCCTGAAGATCTAATACACTTGTTAAAAATTCAAATCCTTCCCATGCTATCAGTAGCTCCTGATTTACTGTTCTACACACTGTATTTTTTTCCTCACTTGGGTTCTGCCTCATGAGAGAGTCATCTTTAGTGTCAGAGGTCTTGGTATTATTTATAGGATTGCTATATTATTAGAGAAGAATACTGTCTGTCTTTGGGATAATAAACACTATTTATCAAGTCATTATAAGAGTATTAGTGATCACTTCAATGTGCACAATCATGCTTCTCCAGGTGATTTACTGGTGGACTTTTAAATACATATAGTGAACTTTAGCATGTTGCTTTTATATTATATATATAAAAATTGCATTAACTGGATTAATTTCTTTTTATTGTAAATACAAGTCTTTGATGCAAAAAACGGTGTTCTGCTATGTTAAGGTATGTTCATAAATAGGATAATGTATCTTCTGTTGTTCAAGCTGTGTTTAACTCATCCACATGATAAAAGAATAAGTGCTAACCAGTCCTTTAGTGATGTGAGATACCTTGGTGGTGCTGGAAGATTTGATGGTATTACAAATTTCACCATGGCAAATATGTACGAACAAGACTGTTCCTATGTTATTTTTCTTTTAATTTTTAAAGTATTTCCAGGAGCTTCTAAATAATAGAAAAACCTTTAAAAAATTAGTAATACAAAATAGTTTTAAAACAAATATAAGGTTAAGTACTAATTGCTGTTTATATACATGTGCCCTTGCCCCTCACACTTATTTCATTTACTACAGTGACCAATTAATAAATCACTGGATTTAGATTTTGTGTGTGTGTGTGTTACTGGCAAATATAGACATGATGATTACAAAAGCTGCAGCTAAGTGTTCAGGACAAGAAAAGGTGGTGTGAGAGATACTACTGACACCTGAAAGTCATTACAGTAGAATTCACTTAGCTCTGGTTTGAGAACTTATGAAATAACTTGGTTTATCTATAGGCTTTATCTGCCTGGCCTAGGAAAGTGGCTCCCTTTTATGAAATATTTTTTATTTTGAATAAATTAGATGCTAAGCTTTACACAAGAAATACCCATTTATCTCAGAGGTGTGAGTTTAAATAGCAAACTGCTCTCATTACTAAGTATGTACTAGTTCTTGCTTACAAAGCCTGTGTGTTTCAAGAAATTGTAGGCGATTACTAATGGTTTGATGTTACACCTCCTCCCAGGTAGCTCTGTTAAAGAGAATCAGTACCCCATTCAGAGGCTGAAACTATGTATATATTATAAAGGTTTGTATATACATGCATAATTATAGTAAAATTAACCAAAATGCTTTCATTTCAGTGGGCTAGAAACAAAAATAGCTGAAGAGCTGTGAGTCCTTGTAGGACCCCTCCATTGTCAGTTGGTATTTGAACAGTACTCAGAGACTTTAGGGCTTAGTGCTAATACATGGTTACTGAAACAGCAGAGGTATGTATTAATACTCAAACTTTGAATAAAACCTGCCTACACTCAGTACTAGGGAATCTTGCTGTATCAACACTATTTGTTACAAAGTGATTTGGATGAGTAGACTGCACTGCTGATTTACTCAGTCTTTGGAATCAATTTGTTGGTGGAACTTGGCAGAAATTTTAAACCCAGCTATTTTTTAATATTACTCTTCACTCATCACTGCCAGTGGAGTAAGATAGGCTTTTCCAATTAAATATTTTAAATACCTGTTACTCATAATCAGAGAGCATTTCATCACAGATAATTTGTTTTGTATAGGCTATCACAAGCGAATTACAGAGCTTTTATCAACAGAGTACATTGGACTTCATAACTGAGACAGCTGGAGAATGTACAGAGGTATTTTTGCTGTGTTTTCAAGAGAAATAATACTTCTGATTTAAAAACAACTAACTTAAGTACCATATGTGTAAATTAATGCAGAACTAATTTATAATAGAATTTTTCTTAAAAGTAATGATGGCTTTAACATGCAAGTAGTTAATGAACATAAGTTTCTTCATAAGAAAACCTTAAAGTTGGTTGAAATGGTACCTTTGTAATGTTGGGGAAGAGAGAATTTTGGCCTGGGAGTTAGGGTTGCTATCCAGTTGTTAGACTGCAACAATGAAAGCAGAAAAAAATTTAGGAGGTTTTGAGTCTGTTAGGGAAGGCATGCTGATAGCAAATGTTCTTGACTAAGTCCATTAGCTAAATAGTGAGACAGCACCTGGAGTGCTGCATCCAGTTCTGTGATCCCTATTACCAAGAAACACATGGTTAGAACAGGTCCAGAAGAGGCCACAAAAATGGTCAGAGGGCTGGACCACTTCCCCGGTGAGGACAGGCTGAAAGGGTTGGGGTTGTTCCATCTGAAGGAGAGAGGTCTCCAGGGAGACCTTATAGCGGCCTTCCAGTACTTAAAGGGGGCTACAGAAAAGATGGGGAGGGCTTTTTACAAGGGCATGTAGTGACGGTACAAGAGGTATTGGCTTTAAACTGAAAGAAGGTAGATTTAGATTAGATGTAAGGAAGAAATTCTTTCCTGTGAGGGTGGTGAGACACTGGCACAGGTTCCCCAGAGCAGCTGTGGCTGCCCCCTCCCTGTCAGTGTTCACGGCCAGGTTGGACGGGGCTTTGAGCAACCTGGGCTAGTGGAAGGTGTCCCTGCTTGTGTCAGGGGGGTTTGGACTATATCTTTAAAAGTCCCTTCCAACCCAAACTATTCTATGATTTCCAGAAAGGATTAGGCAGCAGGAGTGATGATGTCATGTTGCCCACTACTGTGTTAGCATAATAATCCTTTGTTAGTTTGTTTTGTGTCCCCCTGCTAGATATCATTCCTGTGCTTTCCAGGTTGTCACTAAGTACTGTGCTTAATAATTGACACTTGGTTTGTTTTTACATACAGAATGGCCCTCTCAAGCAGACTCGGTAGCTGTTTTCATCTCACTTTGCTAACCATACTGTTTTTGTACAGCCTCACGAAAACTGCGAGTTGCTTTTAAGCAGTTATGTTTTGTTATGTTTAAATTGCAGATTTGTGATGCCTTTATGGAAATTAACTTGAGTGTGGGCATTGAGCTATAAGATTATCCTCTATGAGAACAGACACCAGAACAACTTTTTAGCTAAATGAGGGATCACAAATTACTTGTTTGTCAAGTTTAATTTGGAAAGTGCTTAAACTCATGGGTAAGGGCAAAAATAAGTAGCCTTACAAAAAGTGGAATTTAATGATCAGCAGTGTGATGGACAGTGGTTCATATTTCTCATAATTTTTATACCATTTTTTTTTCTTGGAAATTATAAGGCTTTCAATCTGAAGGTGTTTTTAGAGGTAAAATCTTTAACTGCTCGTTAATCTCTAACAGTGTGCATGTCTCTCTCCTTTCTTCCCTTCATGCCACTTGTGTTATGCTCCTTTGGTTGAAACTGTTCTAGAAGAAGCCTATGGTTGTTTTCTAAGTAGATGGAGGAAGGGAAAGAATTTTCTTTAAGATGGCAGGTTTGTACTCACATCTGTAAAAACTGATTGCTCTGGGGACCAGCAGCTGGCTTTGGTGCACAAAATGCCTTACACAGCAGATACATTTGTGTTGCTGGGGGATTTGACTTCTCTCAGGTCAGTTCTAAGTTTTCCTCTTGATTTGAGTAGCTTTGTGTCTGTGCATCCTTTTATGATTCCTTACTGTAAGAAACCTCTTTGCTGTGTCTTGGCATGCTTGTGTGACAGAACGAAGTGTAGCAAGGAGATGCTCTAACTGTTATAATTGAGCCACCTCAGGTACCAAAAGCTTCTAGCCATGACAGCATGGATCTCTGCATGATTAATTTACTTCTACCCTTATAAGCTTTGTAATGCTGCAGTCAGGCTTGTCAGCAAGATTATTTGTTTCTTCCTTTTGTGGAATCTGGGGCTTACAATGCTGTCTTTGCTATAGTAAGATGGGTCATGTTAATAAGAACAAGAAGGATGTAAAATAGCTTAAGTTTGAGCAATCAACATTGGAGCTGTAATGATGCATCTGTCTGAACATTGGTGGTAAGTGGGAGCAAAGGAATTGTGTAGTTTCGAACTGGGCTACACTGGCTACTGTAAAACAGATAGACTGGTGTGACCAGCTTGTGTTGTAGAACATGGAGTTCTCTTTCTTCATGCATGGTCATGTAGTCTTCAGGGAGACATGGGGTTTTTTTAAACCCAAGGCTCTTGTCACTAATATCTGAGTATTATTTAGAAGTATTGTCACTTTACAAACAGCTGCTTAGCTAGACTGGGAAAAAGTGATTGTGGTTTTTCTTCCATATTTACAAACTTGGAGATGCATAATAGTTAATTTTCAAATGTAATTGTGAGATTCCTGTTCCTGATTACTTCTTAAGAAGTATAACAGCATAAATAGAAGACCACAAATTCAGTGTATTTAATGTTCCACAAAAATCTTCCAAAGTTCTGAATTCCAGATAGTCCAAGAAATCCTCAAGCTAAAATCCTGGTTTAGATTCTTAAGGTAGACACTGTGTGCATATTTACAGTTTGGTCATATGCTTCTCTGTTCTGTATGCTTGAAGGAAATTAATTTTTTGTGTACTTACTATTTAATGTCACTAAGCAATAGATGTTTGAGAAGACAGGCATTGGACAAACGGGAAAGAAATGTAGTCCTAATTTTCTTAGGTATTCTTGGGAGCTACATTATGGACTATTTCTGTTAAGTGTTTTTAAAGTAAGGGATGAAACAATCTGTCTCCTTCCAATGAAGATTTTTTTTTTTTACAACCAAAAGCATTGGATTTTTTTTTTTTCTGAAACTGAAAAATCCCTGGAAAAAATGCACCCTCTGCAGTTCTGATTTAACAATGAGTGCTGTATAGCTGGGCATCTGCTTTCTCATTCAGTCCCACGAAAGGCATTGGTAAGGCTATTTCCTACATATCTCAAAAAAGCTGAATGCCAGAATATGTTGTTAGAAATAACTTATTGAGGATGTTCCTCTGTATTCCTTTACTTTCTATATAGAAAATGTTATTTCTGTGGAGCTATTCCTGTCATTGTGGGCAAAATACTAGTTTAGTCATGCAGTCTGTACAGACTTGTTTGTTTCTGATTTTTTTATTGAAAGGGAAAAATATATTTTCATAGAAAGCTGCCCAGTTGCTTGTTTCCCAAATTCAGAAATTTAATAGCTGTGAGCAAAATAAAAACATGTCTAGATTGGATCCTTCCATGAAAAAAACCCACACCTCCCTCTTAAAAAATATTATTGCATTAAAACAATATAGAATAACTTACAGAAACTGTGTTGAACTACTAATACTCACAAAATCAAAATATGCTTAAAGGTTTTATCATAATAAAGGTAATAAGTAGCAGAACTTGAATTTGCATGGCAACAAGCTCAGTATTATTCTTACTTTCACTTTTTTAGGTGATGTGAAACTAAACTTCAGTTTTTTTGAAGTATTAGTACTTTGTCTTAAAATGGGATTAACAGACTCAATCAGTATGGAGAAATATTCTGTTTTCAGCTGCACCAAGAGAATACTGATCTTTACTGGATCAGACGTGGAGCTTTCCAGACTGACTCCTGTTTCAGACCCTTGGCTGCTATGCTTGCCATGTAGCTACTGGAAGTTTTCTTGCATTAAAGGCTGGCTGTTCTCTGCCATGTTTTTAAATGACACATTGGCTAACCACAGAAAATTGTGGTTGATGGATTTTTATTATGTTCCCTCACACTTTTAGTCTTAGTAGTAAGTTATCAAAGGGTCTTTTTGACTTTTAATTCCTGATGTACAGCTGCAGTGAGATTGGAATGTATCTGTCTATGAGTTATTTTTAACTACTTGTCAATGACTTTCAAGCCAAAACATTGTATTGATAAAACAGGAACTTATTATTAAAAATAGTGAAATTCCTTTTACATTTCTTCATTATCAGGAATTATTTATTTCAAGAAAACTATAATGAAGGTTTTCTGCAATGAAGAATTAACCAGGAAGTCTGAAGAGGGGAAACCCAGAGCAGTTGTGTTGGTTTTCTGTGTTCTATATAGCCTGGTTGGACAATAAAGGATGCTTCAGGTTAACAACATCGCTTAGTGAGTGTTTCCAATAGACTTGAACTGTGGGTTTTTCAGTATTTTTGGCTATTATGCTCATGTCTCCCCTGTTTCACTTGATGTTTCCAATTCTCAAACAAAACTTGAAGGAGAAATGTTGGGAGGAGGATCTCGGGATTGTAGGTGGAACTTTTCAGGAACGCATTACTCTTTTCTTCTCAAACAGCTCAGAGCCCAGTTGCAGCTTCATGCCCATTTGACTGTAAATTCATGAAAACTCAAGCTGGTGCCAGAAGTAATTAGCCACTGATGGTAGCCACAGTGATTTTCTGTAGCAGCTGCCTTCAGACTGTTTTGTCTCAGTCAAGTGCAAAAAGCAAGATGAATAAAGGTAGAAATAAATTTTAAGGTAATAATCAGATTTAAGGTTAATGTATGGCAACATCATTTTGGGAAGCTTCCTTGTCTTCCTTGTCAGCGCTCTTTGTTAATAGTGTGTATTAAAGGATGTACTAGAATATTAGTGATGTACAGTGTGGTGGGGGAGGAGGTGGCACCCTCAAATTCACATTAGGTACTTGGAAAAATAAGCTTTTCTCTTTCTGGTATCAAATCTGATTTCCCACAAATGTCTTGCTTCCTGTGCTTGCTTTTCTTTATAAACACATCCTATTCTGTTCTGCTAAATATGCCTACAAATAGGCAAAAGTAGTTTACTCACTGGTGTGAGGTGAGGGATATTTTAAACATAGAAAGAAAGTATAAGTTTTTCCCCTTCTCATTCCCATGCAGTGAGCAGATGCAATTTTGGCAAAAATGTTTCAAAGACAGATAGTTAAGGCTAAACAGATGATAATCCCCTCTGCATAATACCTTGAGTTTGTTACAGCATTAGTGCTGATTATACTACCCACTAACTGATTAATTAGTAATGAGCCAGGATAAATATCTCAGGTGATTGTAGGAAAGGGTGCACTGTAAAGATGAAAAGGTGCATTGTGAGGGATTCTCTGCAGAGCTGCTCTCAAAGAGGAGATGACTTCAGCTCAGTCTCTCTGAATGAAAACGGAAATCAAACAGTTCAGAGGGAACTCTTCTTGATGACAAGTAGGAGAGATAGCATGGACTACGAGGGCAAAGAAGCTTGTACAAAATTCATTTTCAGCAAATCTAGAAGGTAAAAACTTCAGAAGATTAAAGTATAGATTCTGAAAGAAGAAAGTTGCACATTACAGCTAGTAGATAGATTTTATGCCCATGAGCTTCTGTGACAGGTCTTCAGTAACTCTCAAGATAACTGCAGCAAACTAGGTGCTAAAAATATATATAGTTAATTGAAGAGTGCTTGGGAAATGTTGATTTCTAGCATTCAGTACAGTTTGTAATGTAACTTCAGTATTTTGTGTTGCCAAAATTCAAAACCCGTTTTCTGTCTCTTGTGGTGTATGGCAAGAGTAGCCTTTCAAGTGCTAGAAGTTCAAGTGGATAAAGCCTATTAACTTACAGGTTTGTAGGGATGGTGGAGAAAGAACACACTGTAGAATAAGGATTGTAAAATAGATCCAGACATGGCTGACTACTCTTGAGTTGACCGTTAACGAGGCATGCTTGCAGTTACCTCAGGTAGAAACTGAGAATTCTGAATTGTCAGTGAAACATCTGTAACAAGTTCTGAAAGCTAACAGCATCTGGAAATCGCTCTTACACAGCTGGCTTTGAGAGGAAGGTTTTCTGAGTCATTACATTTAGGGCCTTGGAGTAAAGTGTTTTGATTTTTTTTTTTTTTTCCCAAAAAAACCATTTAATTCTGGATTGTAAGCCTGCTTACAAATGAACTTGAGCAATCTGTTTTTGGTGGGCATCTTATGTTTTTGATTATTAAATATGCAAAGGCATACAGAAGTTTAGCACTGTGGATGTCTCTATTCATTAAGGCTTTTTAAGAACTTGAAATATATAGCAGTCTTTCAGCTACTCAATGCCAGGGAAGAATAGCCATTATCCAATTTCCTAATACCAGTAGTTGTATTAGTTTTATGGTGTTTCGAAGTACAACTTAAGAGCTTTGAGGCAAGTGCATAAATGGACTCCTCTTTCCTTTACTGTCTTGGGAAAAATAATTCTTAACTGCATTGTAAAGAATACATGAAATGCTGTGAAGTTGTTCTAAACCAGCTTTGCTTACATCAGTATTCCTCAGTGAGATTCCTTAGTACCAGTTCTGGTTTTACAACTGTGTGATTCAGTTGATTTCAGAGCAGTCATTCCTAACTTTTAATTTCTGTAAGTCATACCTTAGAGAAGTCTTTCATGGGACAGGGAGGATTTGAAGGGAAAGAATACTCCTTTAGAATCCCACAGATCAGTTGCAGTTGAACAAAAAGGTAATATTATGAAAGATAAACTTTTTTTTTACATTTCCAGGAGCTATCACTTGCATTCACAGTGTGTTGGAGAATGGATTCTCTTAGTGCATGTTACTCTCAGGAACCATTTTCCCTCTCTTGCTCAGTGTATTTAGAGCACTGAAAATGATGAAGACTAGCTGCAGGTGACCTGCCTCAGAAGGTAAATTATTAGTTGCTTTGAAAGGTATTCTGATTTCCAATGCATTGTTGACTTTAACGTTACCAAGGCTACATGTTAGTTATAGGGGTTTTTTCCCTCTTTATTTTTCAACGTGGAGTAGAAATGCATCAAAATGTTGGTGAGGTGATGATTGCCAATGTGCCTGTGTGCGGGGAAAATAAAAAATTGGGGTCAGATTAATTTCACGTCCTGTGTTTATTCCAAAGTTGCTACTCCCTTATTTTCTACTATTTGACTTTAGTGTTAGCCAGTGAATCCAGTTTCCCATTTCTGTATTCCAGTATTCATTATTCCAGTATGAGTGATGGGGTGATTGTGGAGAGGGGGTGTGGGGAAAGATCTTAATGGTTTTTATGGTTCATTTAAGCAGGAGTTTGAGGAACAAAAAGAAATACCGTATCTGAGACACCAGAAGTCTAGGAGCCCTATCAGAAGGTGTGAATGCAGACCTTGGAGACATGAGGGCAGCTGTGTAGTACACCAGTTTGTGAAGAGTATCTAAAGTCAGGGTTATGGGAGGGGGTGCCCATGGAAAAGTACCCTTCAAGGGCACTCCAGTCATTCTTCCTTCTGTTTTGTAAGTGTGGCCTGAAAAAAGGTGCATGTAGAACTCTTAATCTTGTAGTATTGCATTTGTGGCAGGGAATTCTGCTGACATAATGTGGAGGAACTAGAAGTCACTTTCCCCTTTTTCTTTCTTAGCTTTAGTTTGAGCATCTGTGTGAGAATAATTAGACAGGTAGCCTGCTATGCAAGCAGTACACCATCTCATAGCATTTGGTACCAAGGCACAGGAGATCTGATATTCATACTACCTGCACTGAAGGAATGTGTTCCGTTGTACACCATAATCTTTTTTGGTGCAAGGGATTTTGGAGTTACCAGATAAGATTAGTGCCTCGTACTAAAAATCTCTCCACAATGGTTTAATTATTGTAAATTTTACATATTTACATATAAATATCTGTCTGTAAATAAATACATAAGCTCACGCATTGGTATATAGAAAGATAGCATTGGAAAGCTAAAATATAGATTTTCTTTTTCAAACCTATCATGTGGATCCTGAACTGAGTTTCAGGGGTTTTTAGTTCTTATTTTGTTGAGCATAATGAGGAATAAAATTGACAACAGTTATAATTAGAGAGTTATTAATCCTTGCCAAAGAGTTCAAGCTCCACATTTCTGCAACCCTTTTCACTCATTGCTAAAGTTGACTTCAGAATAGTATGGATAACACAAAATACTAAGTAACACAAACACTTTGCATGTCATTCACAGGAAAAGGTATGTAAGTGTTAGAACAAATTAGTATTCATTAAAGAGTTAAAGCTCATTTTTTTTCAATCTAAATTTATGTACTGAATTAAGAGGGTTTGAGTGCTATTCTTTCCCTCACTCCAAGGCCACTTTGAAGATGCTGAACACTGCTGTGTTTCCTTGGATTGGAAGATGAGAGCACGGTAGTTTGGGATGTAAACCATGATATTTGTGGCAGAAAGCATGGGACACTTTCAGTTGGGGACATGGCATGCTCCTTTATAGCCAAGTAATATCAAATGGTTAATATGGCTGAAATAGAACAGGGACTCTCAATTTGTAGGCATACTTAAATTCTCTATCAAAATGCAATCAATATAGAAGTTTTTGAGATGTGTAATGGTTTATCTGGTCATGCTCTGCACATTTCTGTGTAGGAGTACAGTATTTTGCATGACTTGCTGTTCGGATTTCTGAATGACTGTGAAGTGGTTATACTGCTTAGGCCACTTGTAGACCTTTCTGCAGGGATAGCGAAGCATTTACAAAGCTATTCTGAGCACAGATACTAGTGAATGAAAACATTTTTAATACCAGATTTTGTTGAAGTCTGATTACTATTTCCCTTCAAATTCTACTTCTGATTAGAAAAATTGGTGATTTTTATTGCTGATTTTTCTGCCTGAGATGCCTAGAGAATTTTTCTTAATGCATCCTGTAAGGTAGATAACCTTGATTGAAAATTGTTTTAGGACGAAGGTTAAATGTATTGTCTATTCTTTCAGTGCTGTGTCTTGCAATGTTTGAGAGTATTTGAGTGTCACTGAGCATACAATAAAGGTAATCTATCTGATTCTGTGAATTACCATTAAAAACAATTCCTGTAGTTCAGTCTGTTAGAAAAATCTTCTATTTTAGATATAAGAACTGGTCAGAATAGAGAAATAAATACCTTGTGGTGACAATGAGCTACATATACCATTGTGGTTCCTTTGTGCTTATTGGCATCAGAAACTATCTGAAGGGAAGGGAGAAATAAGACAGACAAGCCTTTCTGGTAGCACAAGTTACTTCAGGTAGTGAAAACTAAAGCAGAGGCAGGTAGGAGTTCAGTGCTTCATCACTGGACATTGAAGCGTAGATGAAACTGTGTTTGTAAGTGTCAGTAAGAAAACAGATGACAAGAGGAGACAGTGAAGTATTGAACTGAAACCATGCTTGTAGGCAGACTGATTCTGAACTGGTTTTTGCCTATCAGGAAAAGTATGTCTTGTCCCTCTAAACTTTCTTGGAGCCAGAGTTAATATGCAAAGTTCAACCGGAAAAAAAAAAAAAAAGCAAACATCATGTTAGTAGCAATTGTGCAGGGAGTAAAAAGCACAGCAAGGAAATGTAATTGTGCAACGGCATAGAGTTACATTGCATCTACATTAGTGCAGCATAGTTCAGTGTGTCACCTCAAAGACATTAGAGTTCAGAAAAACAAAATGTAGAGAAGAGATATAAGGTATTGTCTGTTTTCTGTTTCTTGCAGAGAAAGTAGTAAAGGGCATCAAAAGAAAACTGAGGTAAAAGCTTGAAAGAAAAAGTATTCTCTTTTCTAGTAAGCTGTGAAACCTGGTATCTTGCCTTGTCATCATGTACCTTGTGACTACAAAATATACATCTTGGTTTGTGTAGTGGTTAGAGAAGTTCTTGAAATAAAAGTTTTGTCTACATTTATGAAAAACAAAGGTATTAGTGAGCACCAGTCACAGTTTTGAAATTGTGGGGTGTCAAAAAGATGTGGTCATGGGGAAGTACTGCTCTGCAGATATTTGAGTACTGATATTTTCGTCAGTCACTTTAACCACTGCAAGAGATGTGATGCCAAGTTTTGATGCACCTTTAGGCCTGAGTCACACTGTTGGGCTCTGAACTGATTTCAGCATACTGAGCCTGTGTCTGGGCTGGTGATGGGTATCTGAATTGTTGTCACAAGTGTTTCCTGATATACTTGGAAGTTTCAGGTGTGATTGTTTTTTGTTTTTTGTTGTTGTTTTTTTTTTTTTTTCCTGAAACCGTTAACTGTAACTCTTACTGTCTGTTAAATTCTTCAAAGAGAGGGGCTCCTTTTCTCTTCTTACATGGACAGACTGAACCTGAGAGAACCTGAGAAGTTCATCTTAAATATCCCATACTGTTGTGGGACCCTACCGATTGCTTGTATGTTGGTGTGCATCTGATATTTTCATTGCTTTTTACCTCTTTTGTTATACATTTTTGAATGATGTAATTATTTTGGTGCTTCAGCAGAGCAGTTCCATTGAGAGAGAAATGGAGAAAGAAGAAAAAAATAATAGACTTCTGAAAGGGAGAGGGAGAACGGTTGACCAGATATTGTAGCTGATCATTGTCAAAAAGTCATTGCTGGAGTTAATGAAAGGGAAAACAGGAAAGAGAACCAGTGTAGACTGATGTGTCTCAGGTGTCTTGTGGATTTCTGCATTTTAGATTTCAGAAAATAACTTCTGGAATACAATAAAATAGTCTGTGGACCATAGTTGGTTTTTTTTTTTTTCTTCTTCTTCTTAGAGAAGTATTAAAGGGCATTTTAAAAACAGGCAGCAAAAGGAATTTTGCTATTGTTTGATAGTTGAAGCGAGATGAAAGGCAAGTATTTCTGTGAAGATGAGATCTCTGACATTTCAAATGTTTTGATAATTTTTGTATAGGAAGAACAGCTATTCATTTTGTGCAGCTTTTATTATTGTAATATTGGTCTGTGTCTTACTTTATCTCTATTTTTATATATTCATTGCCAAAAATCTCCCTTAGAATTTTCTTAAGTAGAGAATAAATGACAATTTTGTGGAATAGGAGTTTAGGAGTGATAGAAGAGTGTGATCCAAGAACAAAATTGAGCAGAACTGCCTATTTCTTGATTACTTAGATACTACACCTCATAACCTGAACATAGTTTTTCTCTCCAAGTTTCAGCATCTGTGTCCCAAGAATCATGATGGTGATGCCTCACTGAAAATACAAAACAATCAAGGTTTATCCCTAAGAAGTCTGTGGAAGTAGATAAAACACAGCTGTAACTGCAGTTATGGCCTGTGGCATTGTTTTGAACAAAACCCCCTTAGTTTTCAGTTAGATCATTGGGAGGGACTTAAATGAAGTTGTGCTACTTACTTGGGAAGCAGGGTTGATTCCTTTGAAAAAAGCATTAAGGAACAGACTTGGCAGATAAATTTTGTCCCTATCCAAAGTAAATAAGAAGTGATTTGGGAGGTGATGAAGGAAGAAAGGAAGAAAAGACCAGAAGTTTTATTTCTTTAAACCTCTTTTCTACACAATGGGAAAATCTTCATAACCAAACAGACCCAAACTATGTCAGTGTTTACTGGTGGGGGAATCCTTTCTCTAATATATTACATGTCAGTCAGTTGTTAAGAAATTAACTAAAATGTAGGTAGAGATAAATGGAGAGTGAGCAGAACTTCTTTGAGGAAGTTCACTACATATGTGGAGTTGCTTGGAGACATGAACTCAACATTGCAGACAGTTGCTAACGGTATGTTATGACAACTTTGACCTCTTGAATCCTGGTGATCCTCTCACCCTCAGAGTTCTCTATTGCATATATAAATGAGTTAAATTTGCTCCGTTAAGATATGAAAATGAGTCAGTAAATGTAGGTTTGCTGTGTCCCATCCAGGTAGAGAGTTTAGAAGATACCTTTTCCTCAGACTAGGTTTGCTTTGAAAAATTAAAAGAAGCTATGAACGCTCAGTAAGTACAGGTTGTTTGCCCTTATTAGTTTCTGGATTTTGCTGAGTTAATCTAGGAATAGCAGTTACAGGAGTAGCCAGCAGTTTCTGGCATTCTGACTTCTCTAAAAGAGCAGATACTGCATTTAATCTTCAACTACTTTTTTAGAGCACTCTAAATAAAAGATAAATTCTGACTAGGCTCTGCGCGATTCCAAAGCTATTGTAATATACTTTCTTAAGAAACTGAGATACATTATGTATCCCTTTTCTTGTATGTGTTTCATGAACACTGGTAGTACAGTACTTGGACATTTTACTTACAGAATCACAGAATCATCTAGGTTGGTAAAGACCTTGAAGATCATCTAGTCCAACCATTAACCTAGCACTGACAGTTCCCAACTACACCATATCCCTCAGTGCTATGTCAGCGTGACTCTTAAACACCTCCAGGGATGGGGACTCCACCACCTCCCTGGGCAGCCCATTCCAAAGCCTAACAACCCCTTCTGGAAAGAAATGCTTCCTAATATCTGGTCTAAACCTTCCCTGGCACAATTTGAGGCCACTCCCTCTTGTCCTATCCTTTATTACTTGGTTAAAGAGACTCATCCCCAGCTCTCTGCAACCTCCTTTCAGGGAGCTGTAGAGGGCGATGAGGTCTCCCCTCAGCCTCCTCTTCTCCAGACTAAACATCCCCAGTTCCCTCAGCTGCTCCTTATAAGACATGTCCCCCAGACCCTTCACTGGGCCTGATTATCTGGTTGTCCCACATGTGTTGTGTGATGGTACTCAGGATGAGCTGCTCCATCAGCTTCCCAGGCACCAAAGTCAAGCTGACAGGCCTGTAATTTCCCAGATCATTCTTCTCACCCATCTTGTATATGGGCGTCACATTGGCCAATTTCCAATCAGTCAGGACCTCCTCGGTCAGCCAGGACTGCTGGTAAGTGATGGAAAGTGGCTTGGTGAGCACCCCAGCCAGCTCTTTTGGTGTATCCCGTCTGGTCCCATAGACTTCTGTATGTCTATGTGATGCAGCAGGTGCTTCATGTGGTTGTTTAAAGCTGAACTTAAAAGCATCTAAACCAGGAAAACCCCCTTTCTTTGTGTATAAATATGAACTAGTTGGTTTAGCAGAGATAATATTTTAATATAATGGAAACTAAATTCAGAGGTCTGGGAATTAAGAGTATGCCAACTTCATTGAAACCTTATGGATTTCTTGGTGTAAGACAAAACACATGGGGAGAACACGAAAGCAGGGTAAACCTTCCTGAATAGTTGCCTCTTTTTTTTTTTCCTTCTTTCCTTCTACTTTTACTAGACCAACAGAAGTGTTTTTGAGAGAAATTTCTTGGCAAGGTGTTAAAATATGAACAATTGGGTATATTCCTACGCAGATGTAGCAACCATACCACAGTATTCTAGGACTGGAGTAACTTGATTGAATTCAAACTGTGTTTCTCAGAATAATGATTAAAAATCCTGTCAAATAGCACTTCTTTATATATTTATCAAAATAAAGCTGTGAGGCCAAGATAACTCCCCCGTTTCCTACTGGAATTAAAATAGGTGAGACAGAATCTCCTAAAGTAGTCTGGTGGTGCGTGGTATTGTGCAGCTTCTCCAGTCCAGTGCCAGAGCTGCAGTTTCTTCTGAATTGGTTTTAACTAGTTGGGATTTATCTAGCTTTGAACTGAATTTTTAAAGAAGTCATCTTGTAAACAGGAGACTTTTAATGAATCTCTAATACTTGTGTGAAAAATAGTGATTATCCCAAGGACCTCAACGGTATAACACTGGAATTTAGTCTTGCTAGAATTTGATAAACTAAATGTTGAACTAAAGAGATATGTGGTCTCAAAAAAAGAAAAAGGCAAAGATGGGAACACCTTTGAGCCAAAGCTTTCCAAAGAAAAAACATTACTTACCAAGACGTCATAGAAATTAAAGTGGTTAAAATTTCATCTAATATACTGTCCAAAGCCTACATGATGCTTCAGTATAAAGTATTGACCATAGTGTTATCAAAATACTAGACCTCCTTAATAACAAGAAAAAAGTATTTTATTTAACAGCTTGAGTATGCAATACAGGGAGTAAATAAAAGAGCAGTTTATGTCAGTGGTTCTCAACTTGTGGTCAGTGGACCCCTGGGGAGCCATGATGTCATCACAGTGAGGTCCATGAAGGCTTAAAGCAAGTGTGGGGAACGTCCAGCCCAGAAACATTTGATCTGGCCTGCAGCAAGCACTGCGCCTCCTCTTCCCACAGCCCCCTCTCCTCAGTGCTCCTCATACTCAAGCTCACCCCCCCCACTCCCCAGCCTGCCCTGACACACTAGTATATTCAGTGCTAGTATAGTTGGTGGGACTCACTTCTACTAGGTGGTTTTTCTCTTAAAAAACCATTTTCTTTATCTCAGTAGCCTTCTTTAGGGCCACAATGGGGCTGAAGTCTGTTCCTCCAAGTTGTGGCCCTGGACCCGTAAACAAAAACACATGGTGACTGGACACAGACAAACAAGGGTGGCGGTGAGAAGAATTGTAAAATCTTTTCATCAAATTTTAATGTAAAAATTGGCATCAAATTCAGGATTAGCATATTAAATACCATGAACGGGCCATTTGAGCAAGAAGAGTGTTGATGCTATTATTTTAAACTCACATGCAATCACTGCAATAAAGATACTATGAGTTAACATGATGATATTATAAGATATTATGAGTTAGCATTAACAGATTAACTTATTTCCTCTTCTCTCCAAATTTGAAGACCCTGCATGAGAAAACTGAAATAAATATTTGATGCAGTCTAGTGTTTTAAGTCTCAAGTTAAGTTTTGGTGGTCCACAGGCTCAAAAGGTATTTAAAAGGGGCCTGTGGTGAAGGGAAGGTTGAGAACCCCTGGTTTATGCTACAGTTAGGGAAGGCTCACATTACCACATACATGCTTTGAAAATATAAAATGTCTTACTCTAGAAATACAGAATTAAACCAAACTTAAGATGCATAAAATTGAGACTAGACTTCATTTCAGAGAAAGGCTAATAAAGAACGGCAAAGTTTTATTGGAGTACAGCAGCTAAATTGCAGGGGGTGGTTGGAAATCCACAAGAGATACTTGAATGAACACAGCTTCAGGGTGAGACGAGTGCAGTGCAGACCCTGCTCTTGTAGTCACTTAAGATGAAGCACTTAAATGAAGATATAACCATATTACACAGTCTAATACAAAAATTGTAGGTTTTGATAGTTTAGGCTCAAGCTGTTTCTTATTGCTTGTTTTCCTGGAAAGCCTTGGCTCCTCAAAGGTGTTCCTCCCACCTTTGTTTTCTGATAGCGTCTTCTGCTTAGACCACATTTGAGTTTTCAACTCAAATTTGCCTTAAATACCCTGAAATAGTTATTCAAATATTAGAAGATATTAGTAATTCTCTTCTATTGCTAATAGTTACTATAATACTTCCTAAATTATTTTATGCTATGTGTACTATATTGAGAAATTCTGTGGGCATCTATAACACCACCAGAAAAGTCACTTATTCAAGAATAAGTTTACATTTTTCTTAATGAGCACATATCAAAGTCAGTCTGGAGTTGTACTTTATTCTAGGTTAAGCATTCATATGTACTACATTATTTAGAAATCAGTATTCCCCACTTTTTTTTGAAGTGTTGTGTTTCAGTGCAGGTAAGTCTGGGTGTGTAGCAGCATTGGTTTTCAGGTATAAACTGTGTTTGTCTAATGCTATGTGCCACAATTTTTTTCCCTGGGTATGTTACTTAGAGGTTTGTTTCCCCTATAGTTAGCAGATTTTCTCCGCAATACTCAGTTCTGCTATTTGGCTCCACTGGGTTTAAATCTCTGTAAACTGAACTGAGGCTCTTTGCAACTGTGTGTTTCCCTTTTCTACCTGGTCCTTCACAAATTTGAAGGTTCAGTTTATAAAGATCTTAGCATCAGCTTCATTTCCCTCAGGTTTCTTCCTGCTCTACAGCCTATAATATCACTTACCAGTTTTCTAGGTGAAAGGGATCTGTTATACAGGAGGTCTTGTATATACTCTGGTAAGCACCTGTTTTAATCCCCAGAAACTACAGATTCTGGTCACTAAACCCCGCAGCTTGAGCTGCTTTACAACTTGTCTACAAAACATAAGAATAGAAATTTTGTTTCAATCAGTTAATTCACCCAAGAATTTACTAGCACAGGTCGTGTTTGTGGGTGTATCATACGCTGGAAGTTTGCTTACTAATATAATGCTCTGGGCATATTAGCAAATGATCAGTTCCCCATAGGACCAGTCCCTTTTATACCCCTTTCTATCTATCCCTCCCTTGTTCCTCCCCTTGCCCTGCACAGTCTTCCACCAATTTGCATAGCTTCACTGACACACCACCCACACCCATCCCCAATATCCTGAACCCTCAAGTTTACACCCTTACTGGTGGCAAAGTCCTGGGTTGCCTGCAATTTCTTGGATAGCCCATCAGTTAGTGTGACTGACCAGGCTTGCTTCTTGCCTGTTGGGTTTGTGTGTATATTTTTTGTATATAATCTTACTGAAATAAGCATTCCCATGTACCTTTATCAATTCATGTGAAATGACCAGGTTTGGCTTTACTCCCTCTCATTTTTATAATCAGATTTTTGTGTCTTAGTATGTTCTTGTTTAGGGCTTCCTCTTTTTCATCACTTTTTGCACTGAAAAGGTGCTTCACCAGATACCCTTAAAGGAGCAGACAGTCTTCTTCCACATACCCTTGCAATCTTCTCAATACTTAAAATGAAATGTTATAATTTGAGTCAATTTAACGTTTACAGTAACACTTGTGCAACTCTGTGGCTATAGATCATGCTGTAAAGTGCGCAGGTTTGTTCTTTTTCGAAATGTGGGATTTGAGTTGTGTACTTGCAAATCTCAAGATTTCAGTTGTTCTGGAAATTATTTGATCCTAAAATTCATGCTTTCTGTCCTAAACTGTTGAAGACCCACTAGAATATTTGAAGTGCTTCTACATAATATATTAAATCACAGAAGTTAGTTTTCCATAGATCAAACAGTTGAAACATAAAATTTAGTTGTGTCTCGGTGATGATATGTGGTAATTTAAAGGTTGAAGTACCCTTCTTGCAAGTACAATTGCAGTCTTGCTTCTGTGTTTATGACAGATCTGAGCTCTAATTTTGTGCATCTTTTTAGTAGCTGCTAAATGTTTCTGTATTGTCTGTGTGCACACATATGTGTGATCATCACTGTGAATGTATGCCGCTTGATACAAAATACTGCATTTAGGGGGTGCCGTTCCAGTTTTAAAATTAGTTTTATTGCCTTCATTGTTGATGTGCTGACAATATAAATGATTGTTGAGTGTATTGAATTAATTATGTTCCTTTAATTGAACAAGATCTGCTTGGAACACCATAAAATTGTATTGCATTCTAAAAAAAGCCCCACTAAATACCACATCAACTGTACAGAAATTGTGAACTAGAACATTGCCTAAGATTTGACCACAGGGGTGTGTTCTACCACAGAATATAGTTATTTTCAAATAAGGATGTTTTAGTATTTCTAAGATTCGGTGAACAATTTCTATCAATTACCCTGACCTAAAAAAAATTATTTCCATGCTTTCTTTCATAAAGCATTTTATTATGTATTTTATAGTTATGGAAACATTCTTCTGGTAGACATACAGGATTGTGAATGCTTGTGTAAAACCTATACATCCTCTTAAAATTATATTGTAAGCAGACATAATGTGCTTGTGGGAGTTCATATATGCAAAGTCTGGCACTGTGGGTATTCCTATGTATTCAAGTGGTTGTATATGAATGGCTAAAATGTAACTGGGAAGAGATGAGCACTCCTCCCTGCAAACTTAGATTTCAGATAGATGAGTTGATCACCAGAGCTTCTCTGGGAGTGATAGGTTTGAACTTGTCCTGTCAAGTTATCATCTTTAAGAGTGTAGTTTTTCTTTATTTTTCTTATTTTGACTTTTAAAATACTTTTATAGCTGATTCTGGTAGCATAAAGAATTGTCTGTAATAATGAAGAATATATAAATAGTGTAACTATACCATTATTTAGCAGAGAGGATGGGGTTTTCTGTATCAGAAAGCTCCATGCATAAACTCTTCATGTATATTACCTATTCTGAAATGAGCCAAATTCTTACTATAATTAGGTAGAACTTTGTTTCAGGAACTTGAATAATTATCTCTTTCAGAGTTTATCAATGAAGATTTCAAAAGGGAAAAAAAAACATGTCAGTGTCTTTTTGGTCAAATTAAACCTTGATTTGCTAGGATGCTAGACCTGAAACTGCCCCTGAGTGGTCTCACTAAGTTGCTCTTATCAGAGAGAAGTCAATATTCCTCCCCACCAGTGTTCAAACAGTCTTCATATGTATCTGCTTGCTTCTAACGAGTATTTTTGACAGATGGAGGGAGAAATGCCATTTTCTTATGCATAATGTAGTATGTAATATTGCACACAGACCTTTACATTGTCTGTAATGATTTATCTATGATCACTGCGGTAAAATACCACCCTATTTACAATCAAATGAAAAACTCTATTTGTCAGACTCTCCCAGACAAGTATTTTAAATGTCACAAATCAGCTGTTTGCTTCAGATTCAACAGTTATTTGATTTAGTATCTTAGTGTTTGCAGGGGGGTAGAGGATTCATGGCTGACAATGTGACAAAATGAAGCGGTGTTCAAGTTCTGGAAGGTGCTGAGAACTTTAGTCTTCCACTAAAAGCCAGAATAATTGATGGCACTTGGAGGCAAACTTTTAAAATAGAACAAAATTTTAAAATTCAACACCACTCTACCCCTCCCTCCCTCCCCCCAGGCCAATGCAGTATGATATTTTGGAAGTCATTGTTGTGTTCTCTGTTAAATTACATATTGCAATTGAGTAAAACAGAAAAGACAGTGGGTAACTGGAAGGCATGCAAAGCTTTCTTGAAAAGCAGATTCAGGAATCATTCACCCTTGTGTAAATCCTACCCTAAAATTGTTCAGACCTTGAATTAGATGAAGTTTGGAAGCTTTGAGTTTTGGGGTGTGCAAGGGAGATATTTAACTACTTGAAAGGATGACTTGACAGTTCTGTTTTTTTGTTGATGGTTGGTTGTGGTCTTAAAAAACCCCAAACAAATAAAAAAAGCCCCAAAAAAACAAAACCAACAACAAAAAAAAAAACCACTGCAAAAAAACCCTACAAAACAGACATGACAAAACCCTTCTAATTTATAGCAGTTAACAAAAGTGATGTCCTGGGACTTAGTGCGGTATATATACCCATTACATTGGTAGCTGAAGCTTACGAGCTTGGTAGCTCGTACTTAGCTTGCTGGTCCTGATCCAGTGCCATGTTGCTGTTAACAGGAGTACTTTGGTATTAAATCCTTGGCTGGACCTGAGCCAGAATGTGCTTAGCACAATGTAGAATGGTGTCTTAAATTACTACTGTATGACAAGCGTTCGTGGTGAGAATTGAGAGTTCACTTAGCGGTGTGTGTGTCTCAGGGGGAGCTACTTGGGAGCTGAAAGAGAATGAACATGATAAGACAAATTAGGGCACGATATGTTCACCTAGATGTTGCCACTATTGTGGTTTACCAGTTCTCCCATGAAATGTTCATGGAGAAATAATGGCTCTGATGCTAAGTGTGATACCGTTTCTTTAGATGCCTGCTGAAATCTTTTAATGTTTATCACATAACTCGACGTCTACTATTTGCATGGTTATTCAGAGCTATCCGAGATAACAAGAATATGGATATGAACTCTTGCAGAAAATCAGGTAGTTACAAGCTAATGAGTCTGTCCAGCAAACAGAAGATGTTGTGTCACATGAAATTGTGACCTAACGTTTCCACAGATTTGCAATTATGGCTTGATTTGTAATAAAATCTTCAATATTTAAAAGTTAATTATAGGAAAATGGTCTGCAGTAATCCATGTAGCTGCCATACTAAGCATACAACAGTTAATTTACTAACATCAAGAGCTCACAAAAATAATGAAATAAAGTAAATCCTAAAGCCTAGAATCTAAAAATTTAGCAAGCAAGAATATATTTTGTGTCTGAGAGGTTGAGGTCAAATTCTGTAAGCAATACATAATGACAGGTGAATTTTTTTTTATAATAAGGGCAATGTATTTTTTTTACTTATATGCAACTTACTGTCCATGTAGTTTTGCAAAAACTATAAGCAAGCCAAGCATATAAGTACAAAAAAAATGATATTCCCTTAGAAAAATGAAATGGCACCATCATGGATTCAGTTGTAAAATGGTATAAAAAAAACCCCAAACTGTTCTGTCTGGGAAACACAATGACCACAGCTGTGTCCAATCGACACAAACAAATTGTGCTCAAGTGCCCTTCTTACCCAGAAGGTCTGGTTACTATTTAAAGCCATGTGAGGTGATCTGCTCATGCTTCATATTTAAGCCACTACGCTTGATCACAGAATGTATATAACGCTTTGCTGCTGTACCAACCGTATTAATTGTACTTCTGCTCCAGTCAGTCTTATTTAGCAAAATATATTAAACTGCATTTTTATGTGCGTTGAGGAAATCAACATTCTCTAATTAAAGTGTGTATCTCAATAATTAGGAAATAATGATATGGGAGAGGAAGAAAACTGAATTGGAAGGAAATAAGCACTTTCTACTACCTTTATTCAGTTGTTTTGCTTGTGTAGAAGAGAGATTTGCAAAAGATGTATTCTCACAAGCAAATGTGAAATCTCCATTTCTGTTTAACTGAAAAAAGAGGTGTCGGTAATACATGGTTGTGGGACTCTTCTTCAAACTAATATTCATAAGGCCCCTTGGTGCAAGCCTTTTTTCAGTGCTTGATGCTGCTACTTGTTTATTCTTTTATGAATGAGACACCACATACCTGGAAAGCATGCTGAAGTGGTTGCGTTAAATATTCTTTTATATTGAGAGTTCAGATGGAATTAGTGTTTTCACTCCCTTAAATGAAATTATCTTTAAGAAAAAGGTTTGTAACTACACTCACTGTCCAAAATAGTATTCAGCCTTAAAATCTTCCTTAGGAAATTTTAATACAGAATGAATGCTCACTATAAAGTTGTATAAGGGTTATTACTCTTTAAATACATAGGTTGGAATGGTCTCCTCCTGTAATTAAGGGACAGCTAAAAATAGTGACACTTGCTAAGTGTGTAACTCTATTGTGATTTTTTTTTTACTTTTCTTACAAAGGGAGAATGACAGCCAGGTAAAGCTTGTTCATGTGTGTTAAAGAATGACTGAGACACCAAATATTAAATCAGGGACTCTTGCTATGGCTTATTAATGTATATGTTACTTAACTGGCACAATAACAATTTTATCTGCTGTGGATCTGGTCTTATCTCCAAATGCTTTCAATCCAGAAGATATTCAAGAAGTGTTGTTGATGTTTGTGAGTCTTAAAGAAAGCTCATTCCAAAGTTCTCAGAGAACTTTGAGTGCAGGTATTTGTATTAGCAGTGAACAGCTACAAAAATAAAAAGAAATGCAGTCTGCTTTTAGTGGCTACTTTCAGGAAAATCTTTGCAGTCACCTCTTTAACCTGTATATACACCTTTTTGGAAGTGTAAGGGTAGTGTGTATATACTCTATTCAGGATTAAATAGATTGATTTGTGCACAACTGAAGAGGGTACATAATATCTTTTTGAAGAAACCTTATTTTGTGCTTTACTTAAGATGTAGCCACTGATGCCTTTGACCTTTTTTCTCTCTTCTTCCATATGTCTTGTCAACATTAAATACAGAACAGGTGAAAAGACTTGCTCTTAAGTGTTTTCACCCCAAATGGGTGCTTGATTTCCATCCCCCTGCCCCCCTTCCCTGGTATCTAAAGTTATTTGAAGTTGTATGATTTCATGCATGATTCGTCTTTACTGTGCAAAATATGTTTTAAGCCTTTGTTTGCAGAGGAAAACATGTCCTAAGGGCTTAGAAGCTTGAAGTAAAGATGAATGAGAATACGCATATAGTTACTTTGGGTGTGTCTTAAAGACAGTTTTGGCTTTTGGGCAGTATGACCAAAAAAAATGGCGTTTTGAAGCAACAGGGCTGTACGTATAACATACGGGATAATGATACCTGCACCATGTCTGCCTGGAGCCCCTCAATCTCATGCCAGTTTCAAGAAGTCCCTTCTAGAACTGCGGGTGTTCACAAATAGCAGTTCTGTTACTATTCTTATCTGTTGTCTTTGCACTTTTACAAATAGTGAAGCCTGATTTTGTTGTGTAAGAATCTCCACTGCACACTGTGTTGCCCTACAGTAACCTTAGTTACTCCTCAAAATGCCTCCAACTCCTCTTTATCACTCCTATGCTCCCTCCAGCTAGTCTTGTTGTGTGTACTTCAGTATTCCCTGACAACCCACCAGTTGGATAAAAGTGACATATTGTGTCCGGCTCCCAAAGGCAGGACTGAGCTCATGGGCCTGTACTAATCGGTTACCTGGTGGACAGACGTCAGTGAAGGAAGACAGTATTTGCATTATAGTGATGCTTCCCTACTCTGCAGCTGGTGTTTACAGAGTTTATAAGAAATGTATCTTTGGCCTCTGCTCTCCACCAAATTCATGTGAAATGGGTGATTAATTTCAGAAGTTTCTGAGGTGAACCAGGCAGATGCCTGTATAAATAGCATAATCGGAGTTTCATTTTTGGAGGAAGTCAGATGAAGTAACTGAATAGAACTCGTATATAGAAGCTTGTCTTGATATTTATGCTTTTACAAACACTAAATCCTACATAATTTTTGTAACTTATTACCAATTTGCTTGTGTAGGTAGAGTTACCATAATAACAATGTCATATTTCTGCTGAAAGGGTTTTTATCTAATGTTTTTTCTTCTGCTGATTGAGAGGCAGGCCATATGCCACAAAGTGTTCCGCATTTCTCTTTAGCATGCCACTTGCAACTTTAAGTGAGACTTTTAAGTGAGATTCAGTCTGTCCCATCTTCTCACATACTGGATTTCTTAAAAAGGAAATAGGAAATTTTTTTTTATGATACTAGTGTGTCTGACTAATCACATTTTTTGTAGATGAATCATTAGTTGCTCAAGATTATTTTAGTTTCATACTGACAGATTATATTTAACACAGGTTATGTACTTTCTTGATCAGAGAAAGCATCTTAATTGGATGCTATGATGGAGAAATGAGGATGAAAAGGGATATTCAATACGTGTTATAAAATTAAATAATCCCTGCTAGCACTGGGTTCTATGTTCATGTCTCTGAATTAGCTGAAGATAAATAGATTGGAAGTGTATTTGTGTCGGTAGGGAGATCAATTGAAGAGGTGCATTATTGTTATTCTGGTGCCTGAAATGCAACAGCTCCCACTTTTGATAAACCATGCTCTAATCTGGGTATTCTGAATGAGGCAGTATGAGAAAAGAGTATTTGTACCACACTGTTATGTCAGCATCACCAGTTCCACCCCCATACTTGGCTTCTTTGAGCATGTTGACAAGACCCTGTAAGTGAACAGTAGATACAGATTTAAGATAACTTCTGAATAAGGGGGTTAAACTACTCTTGTAAATGTGCAGCCTATGTTTGGAGTGATATGGTTCTGAGGGGGAGCCTAGTGTGATAATTAGCAAGTTGTTCAGCACTTACTATGTTATTCTGAAAATGTGTTCCTGAATGGGAGAACATGAGAGGAAATGACGAGAAATGCCAAGGTGTGGTTTACAGAAAGGCAATCTTAATTCTTTGGAAGGTAATGAGAATGGTGTGGAATTTAGAGACCAAACTCTTTATTTCCATGTTATTTTCAGATCTGTTGGACTGGCAGTCCAACTCTAGCAATATTCTGACTGCCCTACAATATATTAATGTTAGTAGTTGCACCAAAATTTCTTAGTGGGAAAGCATGATACTGATTTAAGTGTGAGAAAGTAATTTGGAATATTGTGTGAAGTTTGCATTACTGGAAGGCATGAAGCAGACTGTGACATGGGAACAAACGGTAATGAACAATAGTTTAAAGCACTGAGTAGCTAGATCATAAAGCATAAATCTTACTCTATTTTCTTATCTTTGGTTGTTATTACTTACAAATCTAATGAGATTGGCTGCAAAATTAACTTTCTGTGGAGGGTTCATAAAATAAACAAGAACAAAGCATTGTTAGATGGGTGAATTTTATTCAGTGTGTTAGGTTGTATTAGGATGTGGCTTTTCACTGTCTGATTAGAATTTTAAACATGCCTGGGAATTAAGAAGAAAGAATAGTTACATTAAAAAAAGGCTCCAGAGCAGCTTCTTAGAGAGAAAGAACACTTTGACCTTGAAAAAGATAAAACCAGAACAAATGTAAAATAGAAAGAAAATAATCCTACTATTAACACAAAGTGCTAAAACACAGCATTGTTCATAAAGGAAAAAAAATCAAAAGAATAAAGAAACAAATAGATAAGAGGGCAATATTCATAGTAATCAGACATGTAGGTCTACTAAGAAAAATCATAGCACAAATAATTTTAAGATGGTGAAGTTTTATTTTTAATCTGTTCTAAGCTACCATAGATATAAAGGGTTTTAAGGGCCTGGAACAACTGACAGTAGTTAATATTTTTATGTGATACTTCCAAACATTTCTGTAGTTCTTGTTTTAGATTCTGAAGTATCCCAATTTAGCATTTTGTTACATGTTTACTGTATCGTAGAAATACTCTTTACTGATGTTACTGCAAAGAATGTAAGACTGCAACACACAGAGCAGCTCAGTTCTTGCAGTAAAGGAAAAGGAAACTGTCACAGCCAGAAATTTGTAATTACAATGAAGATCATTCCTGTGCTTCTCTGAGCAGTCACAATATCTGTAATAACATGTATTGATTTCATATAATTGTAAATAGGGACAGTCCCTCAGGATAACATATTGATTGAAATGAACATATTGATTTGACTGTCAACATACTAAGTTTACGGTTTTTTATAGGCTACCTTTTATAGAATCATAGAATGGTTTGGGTTGGAAGGGACCTTCAAGATCACCTAGTTCCAACCCCCTGCCATGGGCAGGGACACCTTCCATAGACCAGGTTGCTCAAAGTCCCATCCAGCCTGGCCTGGAACACTGCCAGGGAGGGGGCAGCCACAGCTTCTCTGGGCAACCTGTTCCAGTGCCTCACCACCCTCACAGTGAAGAATTTCTTCCTTACATCTAATGTAAATCTACCCTCCTTCAGTTTAAAACCGTAACCCCTCATCCAATCCCTACAGTCCCTGATAGAGTGTCGTCCACCCCCACCCCAGTCTTTCCTGTAGCCCCTTTAAGCACTGGAAGGCCGCTATAAGGTCTCCCCAGAGCCTTCTCCAGGCTGAACAACCCCAACTCTCTCAGCCTGTCCTCAGAAGAAAGGTGCTTCAGCCCCCTGATCATCTTTGTGGCCCTCTGAATTCACTCCAAAAAGTCCATATCCTCCTTAAGTTGGGGTCCCCAGAGCTGGACATAGGGATATTTGATATTTAAAATTTGCATTTGGAGGAAAAAAGGAGTTGTAGTTTAATTAGCATTTTCCTTTATAAACTTGATTTAATTGGGAAGCAAATGCATGGAGAGATCGTTCTAATTTAAATGTTATAAATACAACACCTAATCTCTTGTGCCTGGCTAGTGGGCAAGATAAATCATGGGAGTGGTGCATTGTGTAGAATATTCCTTAAGAATTGTTTAAGTTTTAAAAATGTTAAACTTTCATATATATGGTATAGTCATAAAAAACACTTAATCTTAACTATTTTGAGTATTTAAATTAGAATTTTAAACAGTGTAGGGTATACTGCTACAAGATGATACATAAATTATTCAGAGGTTGCATATTTCATTCATTATGTGTGTGTCTTGTCTTTGTAGCAAAAAAAATGTAAAACAGAAAGGATGATAATGACCAGTATAAACATTGTGTATGACTAGTTAAGATAGCCTTTGTTCTGAGTGTATCAGATTCTCTAAGTATTATAAACAGAGTTTCTTCTACCAGCTATAAAGAAAATATGCGTTTGGTAGCAGTGGTATATTCTAGAAAACTTACCTTTTTTTTTTTTTTTTTTTTTAACTTCCTCCATAAATATTTGAATACACTTTGAAGGCTACAAATAGTTTGTATTTGGTTTAGGTAAAAACTTTGCTGAAGTTAGGCTGCTAGTTATAATGTTAAAATTAGATGTGTGTAAGATAGTGTAATTGATGTATCCTCTGTGGTCTGTTTGTAGTAACAGTATTAAGTCACAAGGCAGTTATTTCTACAATGTTTAACCAACAGGTTAAGCAGATTTCTCTACATGTTTCATGTTTTTTCTCCTTTGTAGAATAAAATAGTTGCTTAGGAAAATTTAAAGGAGAAATAAGAGCTCAACAAAGTTGTACATCTGCTTTCATCATCCATTTCTTTCACTAGTAGACTTCATTTGAAAATGCTGTAAGGTGATGTTGAGAATGAAGGATAATATTGCAGAATGTCATCATTGGGCTTGTGAAGACTGAATAAAGGTTTGAGTGGTCAAGTCTGGAGTTACCAGGTTGGTTACAGAAGCCCTTGCACGATATTTCCAAATTATCTCAAGTTGGTGCAGCATGTGGTCCCACTCAATATGATATTGTCGTGCTACTCGGGTCTTGCATTTATATCAGAATCATCAATGTCATGTTTAAAACACACTTTATTTTCTAGACAAACAGGTATGTTAAGCCATGGTACTACTTACCTGGTTTTGTTTTTTCGGGAAACCTCAGGCATAAAATAGTATACAACACTGGTAATATCTGTAACGTATTTGGTCAAATCTGGTGATGTTGAGTTTAAGACTGTTTAAATGTATTAAATGAGAAGCGAGTGCTGCAATCCATTGCTTCCAGTAATGGCTCTCCAGATTTTTAATCCTGTATGGGATGACATAGTGACTTTTGAATTTTTGACAACAGTATAACCGTCAAGAGAAGAGCCTCAGAGAAGGATAAGACCAGAAGGTGCAACGTTTGTGTTCCTTTGCTGGAATATTACTCAGCATGCAAGCTTTAAAAAAACTTATGAGTAGATAAAACGAGGAAATAAAGAACCCCACACACAACCCCAAGACAATGCCCTGGAAAACTTATTTTTTCCTTAGGCAGAAAATACTGAAGCTAGGGCCCATGTTTTTAGTTACAAATTAGTTGTGAAATTGTAATGGGCAGCAAGCCAACTTGTCCATTTTATTCTGTTTTTGAGAAATTTACTTGCAAGTTCTTGTAGTTGTTTTTTTTTTTACATTAAAGAAGATAATTTTTTTGTAATGGTTAATCTTAAAATACTTTGGCTATATGAGAAAGTAATAAAGCATCATGGAGACATAAACACAGAATTCTTGCTTGCAAATGTGGGTGTTGAATAAGTATCAAATTAGTTCTGGCTGTGAGTGTAAAAGTAAATATTCCTGTCACATACTGAACATTCTGCCAAGCATTTTCTTATTGCAAAATATTGCTGGAGGGTACTCTTCTATTGATTATTCATATTTTTACTTTAAAAGTTATAAATTCAAACCTGCAATTATTTTTGTTAATTTAGCTTCATATACCTCTTAAACTGAGTAATCATGAACCTTGTGTTGTCATCTTCAGGAGTCTCTTTAGAAAGAAGATCCTGTGTTTTTCCTAGCCTTGCCATATTCTGGTACAGCCTATATACAAATGCTGAATTTACCTCCGTATTTATGCAAAATAAAATGCAGTTTGGAAGAAAAAAAGTATTCAAACAATTTTCAGGCTAGGTATTAGGACTTGGTCCTCTTTGCCATGAAGTGATTTATTAGTGTTATGAAACTTCCATTAATGCAAAATCACAGAATCATCTAGGTTGCAAAAGACCTTGAAGATCATCTTTTCCAACCATTAACCTCACACTGACCATTCTCAGCTACACCAGATCCCTAAGCACTATGTCAACCCGAAGACATTTCTGTTATGCCATACATAAACTTTGTTGGGGTGTAGTGTTTTCAAGTGACTTCAAGGTGAGATCATCAGTATTTAATGGTATTTCATAGCAGTTTTACTCTCAAATGAATTTCTAATGGGAAGGTTTTCCAGATCTGCATGTAGGTGTTGCTTGGAGAGATTTCACTAAATACAAAAAAGCTAAGATTAAGTAACATTAAGGTAATACCACTTCATTTTTATAGACTGATATTGGATGTTATAGCAGATGTGATGTTTTTAGAAAGTCGGCAGCATATCCCATTTCCAGATTCAATGGCATATCTGTAGTAGAGCAGTGCGCTACTAAAGACAGTGGATTAAAGAACTTTTGTGCCTTCAAGGTGGGAGTTTAGGAACTTTCTTCAACCAAACCATTTATATACTGTTTGGTCTTGTTTGTTAGTTGTTTTTTTTTCTCTTGCTTTGCTTTGGTTGTTGAACATCTAATGATACAACCCCATTTCTGCTTACTTCAGTTGTGAATAAAATATATTGTGATTGTAGCTATGTAGAGTTGCAATGACCAGGATTATGCTGAAGTTCTGGAAGCATCCTAACACTTCTGTAGATCACAGAAGATTGTTATGAAATGCTGTGAGAGAAGGCAAGTGATTTAAGTTTGGTAACTGGATTTTTCCCTGCTGTCAAGATGATGTAATTCCAATGGTATTAATATTTCCTGATGTCAAAGAATGCTCTGCTGTACTCTTTCAGAAGAGCCCAGAGGACCACTTAATTGGGGAAACCCTTTCCTGCTGTTTTGTTCTTCATACGTAGCTAAAAAATAATCATGAAATGTAATGAAAAATACAGAACGCCAGATTACAGTGTCTTTCTTTAGAAATTTTATGAAAAATTGTCAATACTTTTAATTAAAACCTGAAACAGCCTTTGTTTCCTAAAGTTTTGAGAAGCTTTGTTTGTTTGGGTTTTTTTCCCCTGAAAGTTAATGGGCTTTTTTCCCCAGCATTATTTTCTGACAAAGTCTCTTTTGAAGATGTGGACAAAGGTGTACGTATACACTGATGTGGATAAATTTTGACACAATAAACAACCTTTTTCTGATATGACTTCCATTCTTTTTAAAGACAAATTTCTTGGCTTCTGCTTGAGTTCTCAAGTTTGAAGAGAGAAGATAACTGTGAAAGAAGAGAATACCGTGAAATCTATAAAATCATGGACTGCATGTAAATAACAGATGAGCATTAGCTGCTCACTGTCTCTTCCAACACAAACAAAAGCATCAAACTGGGGGTGGTGCAGACCAACAAGAGCTATTTCTTCACGTGTCAGCACACTTGTGGAAATCCTTGCTAAAGGGCTTTAGTGATGCAAGGAGTTGTGTAAACTTCAGGATCAACTCCTCATAAGAGATTTCATTTGCAATCCTAAATGGTTCCTAATCTTAAAAGTTCCCTGAACTTAAATTATTTGGGAGGCTGGTAGAGTGCAAACACTAAAGTATCAGATACGCTTACTGATCTTCCTTGGATATCTGGGAAAGCCTTTGAGATACCAAGGAAGAGAGACTTTTGGTCTGAGCTTCTACAGCTCATTCCTCTCTTGCTCGTTGGAATCTGACTGGAACATGAGTAACATTAACAGTTAATCACTACTGTTACTGAGACTAGAGAGTGACTGTTGTTGTTAAGGGTACTAGAATAATATTACCTAAATACAGTATTAAATGTTGATGCTGCAAGAAAAGCTAGGGTCCTATGCCTGGCTTCATAAACAAGTAAAGATCCTTAACTGCCACTTTCAATAGAGATTTTAGTATCTAATCTTAGAGTTGTAATAATACAAATTCCTGTTTACTGTGAAGATTATTTTAAATTAATTCATCTGTACAGTAATGATCACTGACAATTTAAATGAATCATTTGGGGAAACAAGCTCTATTTTTCTGAAATTAAAACTACAGCACAGCTGCAACAACTATTTTTTTCAACACGTGAGTACAACAGAAAATTTTAGACTCCTACATGAAACCTAGTCAGAGTGTTAGAATGTTAATTCTAGTTATCTTGAACTGTATGCTGTCTAAAAGAAATTAATACTTCTTTTCTCGTTCACTCAAACCTTTTAGGTAGACCTAGTAAGAGACTGTTCTTTTTCATTTAAGTGTTTTTCTTACCACCACCACTCATCTGTTTCAACTGGGTGACAGCTTTTAAGCAGTTAGAATTTATTGAACACGGAGACTTCCATCTTCAAATCACTTGGCGTAGAAATTGAGCAAATATGCTTAAACTTTCCTAGAAAGAAGTGCAGTCAACTTGAGTGTCTGAACTTGTCTCGTACAAGTGTAAGAACCACTCTCGTTTTAGAAAGTTCCCAAAGACAAACAGTGTTCAGTAGTCACCAATCCTGTCTGCTGAGCTGAGGCTCAAATATCAAAAAGGAAAAAGGATGCATTTCAAATCTGGTGTCTGAAGCATTTAATGTCACTGGAGACATATAATATGTACAGTTTTACATCATTAGCTGCTACTAAATATAATTCAAAGTTCAGTTCATGAATCAAAGACTGTTTACAATCTTAAGTGAAATAATTCATGGACAAGAAACAGAAGCCAAAGAACTAACCTGGATTTTGTTTTGCAAAATTTGATCATGCTAGGTGGAGATGAGAGAGACTTCTTGAGTAGCATATGTGCACCTGAAAATGTAGGATGTTAAATTGCACGGAAAACAATGTGCTGTTGATTATACTAAAGATAACGTGCAACCTTCATAGAATAAATTCAAATGGACCTTAAACAGAAAGTAAAAACAAGTAACCTGTTAAATAACAAAATAGTCAGCATAACTTTAGGCACCAGTCCTAACCACAGAACACTGGGACTGAGTGCTAAAATACTTGCTCCTTAGTATTTCACAAACTTTTGTTTTATTGCTAATTGGACTCATATTGCTGAACGGTTGTATGTATATTTTAAGTGAATAGAATATTCCTTCCTCTTGTATATGCTAATACTTTGCTATTCATAGTAAAGATAATATACTGGTGATCAAATTCTGAATGCATCCACCACAGTGGTGTTATTACAGCCAGTACACTCTCTCAGATCTACACTTTAAAATTTCACCATAATTGCAGCATATTCTCCTGTTACTGATAGTGTATCCATCTGCTTCTACTAGTAACATCTTTCTGTGTTTTGCATTAAAATCTGACAGCAGAAGGAAAAGAACAGGTTCTTCCTCCAGAGAACTTGCAACTTGTGCATGATTGTTGTAGGATCCATTAAGAGCAGTTAAGTGCTAATTCTACTATCTTAAAGCAAGCAAGAATGTGAAGAATAATTAGAGAAGAAGAATAAATGAAATATCAAAGATATTTAGTATTATCATGTAGAGAATGCAAATCTATTTTTCTGTTAAAGTGTAAGGATCAAATTGTGATGGCATGTTTGTTAGATGTGAAGTGATTTGAGAGATCCACAACATATTCCATTTTCGAAAATGTAATTTACTTTCATGCTTAACTCCTTAGAGACTGTACTAAGCAGTTACAACATGCACGTGGTAAGAATGTTCATGGTGACATAGAATAAAAATACCCTTGTCATAGAAGTTTTCAAGTACAAGAAGTCTAAAAATGCAAATTCATCAGCCAAGCACAGCATTTACCTTGTAGGATGTATAAGTACAGGATAAAAGAGAAAATGGTTCTGATGGTTGTACATTAGCATCTCTGCACTTGCAACTTTTCTCACTTAAATTAATGGTATTTAAGGTCAAATCTCTTACAGTTTGTAAATCACTTTTAGATAAGACACATATATATCTAAAACTTTTCAGCTTCCAGTGTAAAGTCATCACTCATTCTGCTGATGTTAGATAAGCACACTGACAGAGGATTTAGGTCAAAGTGACAGCTTGCAAAATCGTCACAACCATTCATTAAAGCATTATTAGCAAGTTACACTCTGGTCTTCTACTACATTGTTGCTTTCCAACAGTAATGCTGTTGGAATTTCCTTAAAAGATGCAGTCATATATGACAATGTCATTAGTAACTTAGTATTTGGATTGTTTTTTGGAAATAGAGGTTTTTGTTTATGGTGTAACTTTGAGATCCAAGGCAGAAATAAAGGTCTTTATTTGAATCCTTTGCCCCTAATATTTTCTTGTTATTTGGGTAGTAGAGAAGGCAGTCTTAAAGTGAGGAGATTTGGTGCATTGCAAGGTGGTGCTTAAAGCTGAAGTTTCTGCTTGTGAAATGTATGTAATTCCCTCAAAAGTGGAGAATTTCATGTAATAAAATGACAACTAGGTCGTTCTTTAATTTGGCCTGGAAATTTGGATTTCTGTTTTAGCAGACTGCTTCATGCTTTACAGCTTTACAGCAACCACAAAGTGAGATTGCTACTGCATGTCACAGGTATAGACACAGAACTTGATGTTGTAGAATCACACTAAGGTGTGACCTGCAGGGTATAGGTCAGCTGAATTACCTGCACTTTTACCAGATTCTAGAAGAATGCCAGATTTTTATAGGATGAAAAACTGCTGTTGTATTTACCTTTGTAAAGATTATTTAAATAGACTAGGCTTATAACTCAAAGATACATAAGAATTCTTCAATTTATGATTCTGTAATAAAGCTACAGCTTTAAAGTGGGTTTTATTTTCTTTAATTAACATAAAGGTGTATTCTGAATTCAAACACTCAAGCAAATGCAGAAAATTGATTTGTGTATATTGCAGGCACTGGCCAAATAAGAGAGCATCTAGCAAAGAATTCAGACCAAGCCATTTCAGTATTATGTGATTTAAGAAAAACCTGTCAACATCAGACATATGTATAATCTTCTCTTCCTTCCAACCCTTCAAGAAAATAAAATCTTGTACATGCAAATTTCCTTATGAAGCTCTTTCTGCATTAAGTAAATCACTCGCATTAGTGTTTCAATTCGAGAGATGTGACACGTGATCTTGCACCATGTCAGACCAGAGTAACTGCAAGCAATGACAAGTGGAAGTGACGACTCTTGCCAGACCACAGAAATACAGTAGTGTTATAACCCAGTAACAAGGACCATAATATGTGTAATGCTTGTTAGTTTTGGGGGTTTTTTTAAAAACTTTTTACCTCTGGCTTGATACAGAGTAAAGGCGGTATTAAATCTTAACTGAGCAGAGTAATATCTGATCTTGATATAAGCTGAAGAATCCTGATTTTCAGAATTAAGACTAATTTTGCCCTCAAGTTTTGTGCTTTCATTTTCATCACTCTGGATTAGCGCTGGTACTTAATAGGCTTAACAAGTCTGTTCACGCTGGGAGGGGAAGACTGATATAGCATCCTGTGTCACAGCACCTCATAAAGCCACCATGTTTTGATGAGTGCACACAGCATGCTCATTGTGACTGTAAACCAATAAAATCAAGACAAATGATTTAAGAAGAAAAAAGCCTTGGGATTGTGGTTGATATTGGGGGGTAAAGCCACAAATTTACTTATCTCTTATAGATTTAAGTAGCTGTAATGGCTCTATTAGAAGCCAGCAGTACCTTCTTGAAAGAAGGTAACGGGCTGGAGGGAAGTGGGAGAAAGGCAAAATGAAGTACCCTTATGTAATAGTACATTGTGTCTCAATTAGGAACAGTGAAGCCAAGTGGTGCAGGAATGCTGAGTGAGAATAAAGAGCCTGCTGGTTTTAGCCATACAGAGGATAAGATGTTTTATATCTACCCTGGGATATTATGAAATCATGTATTTATTCTATGTCATGAACATTGTTATTGTTTGTAATGTTGAAGTACCCAGAGACCCTATTAATAGATTATGAACAGCTTTTCTGCCATGCATAAATATGAGTTGCAACCTCTTTGAGGTAGACAGTTATTTTATTTTACTTTTTACAAGGGCATGTAGTGATAGGACAAGGGGTAATGGCTTTAAACTGAAAGAGGGTAGATTTAGATGAGATATTAGGAAGCAATTCTTTCCTGTGAGGGCGGTGAGACACCGGCACAGGTTGCCCAGAGCAGTGGTGGCTGCCCCCTCCCTGTCAGTGTTCAAGGCCAGGTTGGACGGGGCTTTGAGCAACTGGGTCTAGTGGAAGGTGTCCCTGCCCATAGCAGGGGGGTTGGAGCTAGATGATCTTTAAGGGCCCTTACAAACCATTCTGTGATTCAGCCATTGTCAACTTTAGGTCTGGTTTTGTAGGTGAGTTGCTTGGAATGCTTGCTGACAGTGAAGATGGTAAATTAAGTTTTGGCAAATCTTGCAGATGACATGTCAAAACAGACTACCATTTGCTATTCTCTTGGAAAGTACCGATTTTGGTGTGTGTGTGCATCACTGTAAAGGGGAACTATCTAAAGAGAACAGGAAAATTATGATTATACAAAGAGTCTCTTACTGGAGAAAGTAAATGGGGTACTCCAAGCTGTTGGGCGGGCAGGGTAGAAATGGTACTCTCAAACAAAGGTATGGTTCATACCTCAAGGGATTTCAATTCCGGAGCAAACACCTGCTTTTTGAAGATTAATTTTTTATATTTACCAAGAAAAAAAAGCGTTCCAAGTGTTATGCTAAGAGGATAACCTTTTTGACAGGAAACTAGGTTTATGGTAAATAGATTACGTTCATCAAACCTATGAAAGGAAACTTGTGATTCAGAGGTGAGATGATGAAAGAAACATTGTGTGAAGTTCAAAACCACACGGAGAGATTTATTGTAGAAACATCTCCTGCTTTTTCTTTACTGAGTTTTCTTGTATCTGGGGTGGTTGTTGTAACTGCTTTCC
Organism: Athene noctua; assembly: GCF_965140245.1. Lineage (NCBI taxonomy): Eukaryota > Metazoa > Chordata > Aves > Strigiformes > Strigidae > Athene > Athene noctua. The sequence goes on along the minus strand of NC_134037.1, from coordinate 112,941,157 downwards.
AGGTCTTACAACCTTCTCAATAAATTTTGAACAAAAAATTGTTTACCAATTTGCTGATTATTTTTTTAATTAGACCATACTCTGAATGTGCAGCTGAAAAGGATGAAAAGATCCCATTCCACTTATCCATGTGTCTTTTTTTTTTTGGTACTGTTTTGATTTTTCAAGCTCAGAAAGGTCAGGGTTATTCAGCTTCTACATGGCCTCCTTCTCTGATCAAGTAATCCGGATTTCAAACTGTATTGGGTCTGGCTGAACTGGAATCGGTTTTCCCCTATAGCAGCCCTCACGGTGCTGTGGTTTATGCTGGGAGCTGCAGGGTGTTGATAGCACCCTGGTGTTGTGGCTGCTGCTGAGCAGTGCTTACACAGCACCAAGGTTCTTTCTGATATTTCCCCCAGTGGGACGGGGTGGGCAAGATCTTGGGAGGGGACACAGCTAGGACAGCTGACCCAAACCGACCAAAGGGATATTCCATACCATATGACGTCTGCTCAGTATAAAGCTGGGAAAAAGGAGGAAGGGGGTGGGGTCACCCTTGGTCCTCCGAGGCAACTACTACGCGTATTGGAGCCCTGCTTCCAGAGAAGGCCCGACATCGCCTCTTCATGGGAAGTAGAGAATAAATCTGTTTGCTTTTGCTTCCGCGCGCGGACTTTTGCTTTGCTTTGCTTATATTAAAACTGCTTTTGTTTCACCCACAAGGGTTAGTTTATCTTCTTTCCCCTCTTTACCCTGTTGAGAAAACAAAGGGAAGGGGGGGGGGAAGTGATAGAGCGACTTGGTGGATACCTGGCATTTAGCCAGAGTCAAACCATCACAGTCTATTCTGGCGCCCAACGTGGGGCTCGACAACGGCAGTTTTATATTAAATGTGCTGTAGCTATAGTAGTTATTAAGCAACAAGCTCTTGTGCTGGTCACGGGCTTGTTTATTGCGCTGCTTATCTTTATTTTGTTAAGCTCGGGAACATGCTGCAAGGAATCGGGAACATCATGAGTGGTTTTATTTTGCAGGCTCCCGAGGTACTTAGTCATCCTTATGTTAGTTCATTGATACTCTTTATTAATGCTGTTCGCCTGTTGTGGGTTGTGTGGAGCTCGGTATGCTCTTGGTGTAAGAGAACGCAAATTTTGAGTGAATCGGTGCCAAAATGTGCTCTGAGGCGGCCTGTTCCTGGGTGGCAGGGAGAGTGGAAGGAGTTGGGCAGATTCCTAGGACGGTTATCACCTCCTGTAGCCTGGGATCTCACCCCTGAACAGGCAAGCAACCCCACAAAATTGACACATCACCTGATAGAGGGGTGCCTTGCCTATCCCAATGAGAATCAACAACTTCTAGCACTTTACTGGGGCCTGGCCTGTGCTTATCGAGCTGCAGTTCAGCACTCTCAAAGGGCTGTGGTTGACATGGGAACTCAAACAATAACAACAACAGAGATTGCCCCAGTAGTAAAAAAGAAACAATGGACAAGGAGAACAACAGGCCCATACCCTCGATTAATAAGGGAGGAGAAAGAGGAGGAAGAAGCTGGTCCTTCAGCAAAGGTATCAGAAGAGGGAATAACAGAACTGAAACAGGAGGCAGAAACTACCCGGTCCCTGACGTCATCAGAACTGCGAGATCTGCGGAAAGACTACTGCCGCCAGCCGGGTGAGCGGATCGCTGCCTGGCTGCTGCGATGCTGGGATAATGGGGCAGATGCTCAACAGCTAGAAGGTAAGGAAGCCCAACAGCTGGGTTCCCTTGCTAGAAATCGAGGAATTGAAAGGGGAATTGGAAAGGAGACAGCAATTTGCAGTCTGTGGAGACGGCTCCTTTCAAGTGTTAAAGCAAGGTATCCTTTTAAGGAAGATCTTATGGACCACACCCCAGGGAAGTGGGCTACTGCAGATGAAGGTGTCCAGTACCTGAGAGAATTAGCAGTGATGGAAGTCATCTATGGTGATCCAGATAATGATGAAGCCCCTAAAAATCCAGAGGATGTCCCATGCACACGGGCCATGTGGAGGAAGGTGATTAAAGGTGCGCCATCCTCGTATTCTGCCGGCTTGGCCGCAATGTACTACCCAGAAATGGATGCAGGAGAAGGACTAAGATGTACGCCAACTGTGGAGGCAGTCTCTTCCTGGCTTCAGAACTTTGAAGAGAGTCTTGGTACCTCCTCATCTCTACGGGCGAGTGCCCTGGATGTTAGGAGCTCCCCAAGAAATCATTTCTCTTCTGTCCCAGTCAGGGGGAAAGGAAAGCCAAGGCGCATGACACGTGGCGAACTCTGGTTCTTCCTGCGCGACCAGGGGGAGGACATGAGGAAGTGGGATGGTCAACCCACCTTTAAGTTGGAAGCACGTGTACATGAATTGCGAGGAAAGACCCCTGCCAACAAGAAGACATCTAAGAAGGTTGCTAATGTAGCTGGTGTAAAACCACAAGGAAGTAACCAGCGATCTCCCAGATACAGAAAGACTGAGATCACCTCCCTTGATCCTGAAGAAGGAACCTCCGGCCTGGCACGGCAAGAGTCAGACAGTGAGTACTCCGACCAAGAACAGGAATAGAGGGCCCCTGCCTCCAGCCAGGAGGAGGAAAGGGATGATCGGGTGTATTGGACAGTGTGGATTCGATGGCCTGGCACATCAAATCCACAGAAGTACCAGGCTTTAATTGACACCGGGGCACAATGTACACTAATGCCGTCAAGTTATAGAGGGGCAGAACCTATCTGGATCTCAGGAGTGACAGGGGGCTGTCAAGAACTATCAGTATTGGAGGCCGAGGTTAGCTTGACTGGGGACAAGTGGGAAAAACATCCCATTGTAACTGGCCCAGAAGCCCCTTGCATCTTGGGCATTGACTATCTCAAGAGGGGATACTTCAAAGACCCAAAAGGATACCGATGGGCTTTTGGTGTGGCCAGTGTGAATACAGAAAAGGTAAAACAGTTGTCTAATCTGCCTGGCCTCTCAGAAGATCCTTTTGTTGTGGGACTGTTGCAAGTTGAAGAACAACAGGTGCCAATTGCTATGAGGACCGTGCACCGACGGCAGTATCGTACAAACCGAGACTCTCTGGCTCCCATCCAAGAATTGATTCGTCAACTGGAGAACCAAGGTGTCATCAGTAAGACACATTCGCCTTTTAATAGCCCAATATGGCCAGTGCGGAAGTCTGACGGAGGGTGGAGGTTAACAGTAGACTATCGTGGCCTGAATGAAGTGACGCCACCACTGAGTGCTGCTGTACCAGATATGTTAGAGCTCCAGTATGAACTGGAGTCAAAGGCAGCCAAGTGGTACGCCACAATTGACATTGCCAATGCATTCTTTTCAATTCCTTTGGCAGAAGAGTGCAGGCCACAGTTTGCTTTCACGTGGAGGGGTGTCCAGTATACCTGGAATCGACTGCCCCAGGGGTGGAAGCACAGCCCCACTATTTGTCATGGACTAATTCAAACTGCACTGGAAAAGGGTGATGCCCCTGAACATCTACAATACATTGATGACATCATTGTGTGGGGCAATGAGGCAGAAGAAGTGTTCAAGAAAGGACAAAGAGTAATTGAGATTCTTCTGAGAGCTGGGTTTGCCATAAAGAAAAGCAAGGTCAAGGGACCAGCACGAGAAATTCAGTTCTTGGGAATAAAATGGCAAGATGGACGCCGTCATGTGCCATTGGATGTTGTCAACAAGATAGCAACTATGTCTCCACCGACCAACAAGAAGGAAACACAAGCTTTCCTAGGATTTGTGGGATTCTGGAGGATGCATATTCCAGGTTACAGTCAGCTTGTGAGCCCTCTCTATCAAGTGACCCGAAAGAAGAACAATTTTCAGTGGGGTCCTGAGCAGCAACAAGCCTTTGAGCACATCAAACAAGAGATAGCTCGAGCGGTAGCTCTTGGGCCTGTTCGGACAGGACCAGCTGTGCAAAATATACTTTACACATCAACTGGGGAGCACGGACTCACATGGAGCCTCTGGCAGAAGATACCAGGTGAAACTCGAGGTCGACCATTAGGATTTTGGAGCCGGGGATATCGAGGATCAGAAGCCCACTACACTCCGACTGAAAAGGAGATACTGGCAGCATATGAGGGGATTCGAGCTGCTTCAGAAGTTGTTGGTACAGAAGCACAGCTCCTCTTGGCACCACGGCTGCCTGTATTACATTGGATGTTCAAAGGAAACATCCCTGCCACACACCATGCAACCAGTGCTACCTGGAGTAAATGGGTCGCGTTAATCACGCAACGGGCTCGACTGGGGAAACCCAACCATCCAGGGATCCTGGAAGAGATCATGGACTGGCCAGAAGGTAGAGATTTTGGAGTGCGGCCTGAGGAGGTGGCTCGTGCCCAAGAGGCACCGCCATATAACGAGTTACCAGAAGATGAGAGGCGTTATGCTCTCTTTACTGATGGATCCTGTCGTGTGGTAGGAAGCCATCGGAAGTGGAAAGCTGCTGTGTGGAGTCCCACAAGACAAGTCGTTGAGGCCACTGAAGGAGAAGGAGAGTCAAGTCAGTTCGCAGAAGTAAAAGCGATCCAACTTGCCCTAAAGATTGCTGAACGGGAAAAGTGGCCAGTATTATATCTCTACACGGACTCCTGGATGGTGGCTAACGCCCTGTGGGGGTGGCTACAGGAGTGGAAGAAGACCAATTGGCAGCGCAGAGGTAAACCCATCTGGGCTGCTGCATTGTGGCAGGACATCGCTGCCCGAGTGGAAAACGTGGCTCTAAAGGTGCGTCATGTAGATGCTCATGTGCCCAAAAGGCGTGCCACTGAAGAACACCAAAACAATGAGCAAGCAGACAAAGCTGCCAAAATTGAAGTAGCTCGGCTGGACCTGGACTGGGAGCGTAAGGGTGAGCTGTTTGTAGCTCGATGGGCCCATGAAACATCAGGGCATCTTGGCAGAGATGCAACGTACAGATGGGCTCGTGATCGAGGGGTGGACCTGACCATGGAGGCCATCTCACAGGTCACTCACGAATGTGAAACATGTGCTGCAATCAAGCGAGCCACACGAGTAAAGTCTCCCTGGAACAGAGGGCGATGGCTGAGTTTTCAATACGGTGAGGCCTGGCAGATTGACTATATTGGACCACTGCCACGAACACGCCAAGGCAAGCGCTACATACTCACCATGGTAGAAGCAACTACGGGTTGGCTAGAAACGTACCCTGTAAATCATGCCACTGCCCGAAATACCATCTTGGGTCTTGAAAGGCAAATTTTATGGCGACATGGTACTCCTGAAAGAATCGAGTCAGACAACGGGACCCATTTTCGAAATAATCTTATAAACTCCTGGGCAAAGAAACACGGCATTGAGTGGGTGTATCACATCCCTTATTACCCACAAGCGTCTGGAAAGATTGAAAGATATAACGGACTGTTGAAGACTATGTTGAAAGCATTGGACAATGGGGGATGGAAGCATTGGGATATAAATTTAGCAGAAGCCACTTGGCTAATTAATACCAGAGGATCTGTTAACCGTCCTGGGCCTGCCCAAACAAACCCCCTTCATACTGTGGGAGGAGATAAGGTCCCTGTAGTACACACAGGGAGGTGGCTGGGGAAGGCAGTGTGGATTGCTCCTCCCTTGGGAAAAGGCAAGCCCACTCGTGGGATTGTCTTTGCTCAGGGACCTGGATGTACTTGGTGGGTAATGCGGGAGGATGGGACTACTCAGTGTGTGCCTCAAGAACATTTAACCTTGGGGGGAAAGTAATCTGTGGGATGAGTTGTATGTTGCAGGAAGTGATGGAGGAAGTAGGAACGATGAAGAGTGAACCAGACACGTGCAATGACGACCCAAACCTAGCCGGTGCTGGAGTCCAACGGTCAAGCATACTTCTGTCCTGAGCATCTATCTTGACAGATGGAAGCCAAGACACTGAACATCTGAAGAAGTGAAGAAAGCTTATGGAATAGATAAATGAATATTATGTGGGACCTGGGCATAACGTAAATGGTATGGAATAAGGGGTGGAGACTGTATTGGGTCTGGCTGAACTGGAATCGGTTTTCCCCTATAGCAGCCCTCACGGTGCTGTGGTTTATGCTGGGAGCTGCAGGGTGTTGATAGCACCCTGGTGTTGTGGCTGCTGCTGAGCAGTGCTTACACAGCACCAAGGTTCTTTCTGATATTTCCCCCAGTGGGACGGGGTGGGCAAGATCTTGGGAGGGGACACAGCTAGGACAGCTGACCCAAACCGACCAAAGGGATATTCCATACCATATGACGTCTGCTCAGTATAAAGCTGGGAAAAAGGAGGAAGGGGGTGGGGTCACCCTTGGTCCTCCGAGGCAACTACTACGCGTATTGGAGCCCTGCTTCCAGAGAAGGCCCGACATCGCCTCTTCATGGGAAGTAGAGAATAAATCTGTTTGCTTTTGCTTCCGCGCGCGGACTTTTGCTTTGCTTTGCTTATATTAAAACTGCTTTTGTTTCACCCACAAGGGTTAGTTTATCTTCTTTCCCCTCTTTACCCTGTTGAGAAAACAAAGGGAAGGGGGGGGGGAAGTGATAGAGCGACTTGGTGGATACCTGGCATTTAGCCAGAGTCAAACCATCACACAAACACATTACAAAATCTGGCTCTGATAAGAGGCATTGAAGAGAACAACAGAATTCCAGCACATTACTCTGACTTGACTGCACCAATTACAGGACAGGCATGAACAAAAGGCAGTAATGCTCTTGGGAAGAAGGCTTTCCCATATGGCTGTGTGTTGAGGCTAGTGCTTTGCTGACTTTACAGTCCTCTTTAATAAGTGATCGGGAACTATTATGTTTCTGTACACAAGCATAAAAGGGAACATTTAAAGAAAATTGATGTTATCACCTTTTATTGTTGGGATTCAATTACAAGTCAATTAAAGGCTCTGTTAGACCTAGAATATGTGAATGAGATCCTTAGCAAGAAAGATATGGGTATGGTGGTTTGTTGTTTGGTTGTTTTGTTTTGGTTTGGTTTTTTTTATGGGTGTGTTTCATGGTTAGAGGGTTTTGAGGAGTGAAGGGTGTTATTAATGTTTGTTATATGTAGTTATAAGCTAGCTGTTAAGTGAATATAGTTTTGCTGAGGACTCGCTAATTGTTCCTTGAACTTTTGGTGTCATTGGCAAGCAGATGAATCTGTTGTTTATGAATTGAGTCATGTCAGTATGCAGTTATAAGACGTTAACAGACTAATTTGTAACAAACATCCTTAAATCCTAAGGTTTTAGTGTAGATAGAGTGCATATAGCAACCGAGACACACAGTCATTATTTAAAGGGTTAACCTTTAACCAGCAAAAAATGAACTGGGAACAATGACACTGAATCTACCTGGGCAAAAAAAGAAAAAAATCATATCTAACTTGAACACAGACTGTGAAAAATAAGCAACGGATTTTACAGTTAAATTAATGTATATTTGATATTTTTATTATCTGTTAGGTGTTCACTTATGGTAAATTTTTTTAAGCGTTGAGTTACAGTTGGGCTCGGGGAATTCATTCAGCTTTCTCTATTGTTCAGTAATTTTAGCTATTAGAGCAAGGATATTTTTAATAGTAACAGTTAAACTAGAAAAGTAATAGCCTATCATAAAGTTATTTTTGCTAATTATAATATCTGAATTTTTTTAAGAGTGGTTTAGTTCTTCTTTTATTGTTAGGGTGTACAAAGGTTACTTTAAAGGAAAAAAATATTATAACAAGTGAAAAGAGGGAGGAAACACCCCACAAGCAAACTGAGTTTAGAACTGTTACAAAAGAAATCATCTAGGTAGATGTCATTTTTTTAGTACACATGTTAGCTTAAACAGAAAACAGCTTGTCATACTGTACCTCTGTTATTAGACTTCCCTGTTCTCTATTATTAATTTCAACCACCGCTACAGATATATATATATATATATATATATATATATTTAAAAGCACTCTACTGGAAGAAAGTTGTGCTGCGATTTCAGATTAAGACATGTAGTCTGCAGATACTCATAAAAGTATAGATCAGTCTACAGCCATTCGCTGAAGAAATGGTGCATGAACAATACAAATTCACAGATGACCTCTGAAGAGAAAATTACTTTCCTGCTGGAAAAGGAAAGCAAGTGAGAAGAAGCATGGTTGAGGCATACGAGACTGAGTCTTGCTCTTCTAATACATACAATTTTGTAATTTATTATTTCTTCATTACAGAGACAATCATTCTTCAACCCTTTGCTCCCTGCCCCCAGAAAAGTTTGAGAAGTGCCAATTTATTTTTGGGTGGTGTCTCATCTTTTAAGTGAACTACAGCTGTCACTTGTTTTGTGCTGTATATGGCCCTGGAATAATAAATAATGTGATCTGCTTAAAAGCAAAACTGCAGCTGCAGACACAAGTAATACAAAATCAGTGTTATGGTGTGCTTTTCCCCCCCCCCCCCCCCAAAAAAAAAAAGATTTAGACTGCATTGGGGTCTTTGAGTCAGCTGAGACACAATTGGAGCCAGTCAAATTTGGAGCATGGCCAGCATTCCCAAGAGTTGTTTTCAGTTTATTTTCTAGGCAATAATTTTCACAGGAAAAAAAAATGATGATAGCACCAATGGTAGTGCCTTCCCTGCAGAAAACAGAGGATGGAATATTTCTATGGTGAATGAAAATGTACACATTGCTGAGCAATGAAAACGAATTAAGGAAAATTCTATAACTTCATTTTAAAAGTAACTGTGAGCTTTAATTGTCATAAATTCAGAACTAATTAAAAACATGTTGACAAAAATTGGACCAACAGTTTGTAATTTTCAAATCTAAGTGAAATGCGAAGTGCTGAGAATAAATTACCGGGTCTGAATTCAGTTCTTAAGTTTAGTGCATTTGCTACATGTAGGATATCTCAGGATATCTGGAGGGGGGGGAAAGATTGTAGAAAATATTCTTTCCATATGACTAATGATTTACAGATGAGCTCTGGACTTGGTGTCTAAACTTTGAGATTTGGAAATCTTTCTCAGCAGTGGGGTCTAGATGGGTGATTCAGTCCTTTACTCCATGCTGGGTGAGAACTAGGCACATGGTGTCTCCTGTCTTCCCTCACAACATGTAAGAAGGAAATAAATCTGGGGGCACGGACTGTAATGTGTAGCTCCAGGAGGTCCAGATGGGTCCCAAGTCTGGATTAATAAGTAAGTAGGACCCCAAGATGTGCTGTGGCATGTAACTGCCCCCTCAGTATGTTCCCATCTGCTCTGATAATAACTAGGTATAATGTAATGTAAAAAGAAATACTAAAATCCCCAGAGGTTAACTATTTTAGGATTGATAAATTACCAAAACATATCTTTATATGTTAGTTAAAATAACATAGTTCTTGAATGTAAGAATAGTGTTCTTCCATGGAACAGAGTGGATAAATCTTCTACTTTGCATCTTACAAACTTTTGTATGTTAATATTTTGACGTGCAAGGTTGTGCTACAACTATCATATGACCGGAATGTCCCTGCAGTTAGTTTTTCACATCTATCTGCTCAGTAAGAAGATAAATCCAGCTCTAATATCTAGAAACAAACCCTGCATTGACGTGCATATACTTAAAACATGACACAGGTGCCACAGGGTGACTAACTGCAGAATTCAGAAGTGTGATTAGGCATTTTGCTTAGGTGAGGTGGCATGTTTGTGTGACACTATATACTGTCAACACTGGACACTACTGCCATACAAATCTTAAAGATCTTGAAACTATGACCAAAAATACAAAGGATTTTATGAAGTATAGGCTAAAATGAACATCCTTTCATCTTTACACAACTTCAGTGAAGGGCTTATGACAATAGCCTCGTTTTCTTTTAAAATACAACCCTAAAAATTAGCGGAGTGCTCTAGGTGCTATCCTAATGTGAGGTGTAAATTTGCAAGGCCTGGATGTGATGTGCGTTGACTGATAGGATGTAGCATAGAAGTATGTGGTTATTTTACTTTTTTTAAAAGGACTCAAAGACAAGCATGCTAGTGTGGGATTTTGTTTTCTATGCCAGTTTCTTGTTTGTAATTGAAATTTCCTGAATTACTTTGCAGGCTTTGGAATCAGGGGCTGGGAATTTTGGAAAATGAATGAGAACTACAGCTAGTAGAAAGGCAGAGGAATAAAAGCATGTGTAGTGGAGGACTGAGTAAAGCTGTTCATGCTTCCTTTGCTAGTTAAAGGTCCAGTGTCTAACCAAATTCCAGCCTGTCTTCCTTTTACAGACTGAATTGCTCAGCTACTGCCATGAACAGAGTAGAATACCACAAGGTATCAGCTATGAGGAAAGGTTAAGAACTTAGTTCATTAAGATATCAATTATGCTGAATTTTACAACCCCTTGTGAAGGATGGCATCCCTAGCCCTATGAATGCCAATGAAAGTTTGGGGTTTGGCTCCAAGAAGTATGTGGGTAAAACACTGTTCAATAGTATTGTTTGAATTGGGTTATAGCTAATACAGAATTCTGCTAATACTCTAGTACACCTTACAAGATTGCTTTTGTGATGATACAATCGAGAAAAGAAAACTTCAACTCTGAGTTTTCTGTGAATATATGATACAAAATTTATTTCTTGCTGCCAGGATAATTCATTTATTTTTGAACAGTAGTTTCACTGAATGAAGTTTACTTTGCATTCTTCTCTGTTCTAGTAATTTTAGCTCACTGAAAAATATTAAGCTCATATCCATATAGTCTAACTTGAGCCTCTTTTTTTTTTTTTTTTTTTTCCCCTGAAATCATATATAGTTATGTGATGGCTTATAGTCCTCAAGTAATGGTGGCTAATTATATATGGAAGTGGTGTATTGGGATACACGCAACAGCTTTAAGGAAAGACTGTATTTTGACTGTATTTTCTCACACACCACCATAGCTGTTTGGGGTTATTTTTGCTAACTTGCTGCATTAAGTTGTCAGACTCAAAGGCAGGATGTCAATTGAGTTGCTTGATTTGAAGTATAATGAATACTTTGCTTAAGTTATCCTTTTCATGACAACAAAATAGTTAATTGAGAAAATTTAGTCTAACAAGGTTCCTACAGTAACGCATTTTCTGGTATCCTGTTATGTTTATGTAACTTGGAGTAAATGACCTTTACTTAATGAGCCTCTCTGTAAGGTGCACCTTACTGTAAAAATAATCAAGATGTATGCTTTTAACATTTATTTATAATGATCGACACTGAATTTGCTAGTTCTGTGTATTTAAAATAACCATAAAAGACTCTACAATACTTCTTAATGACTGTACCTTGTATATACTTGTAAAGGCCTTTGGTAGTAAGTCCTTAGTGACTTTTCAGTTACCATGGTAACTCTCTTTAGCTGTGGAATAAACATCTTTTTGGGATTTTTTTGCACTATCAAGGGAAAAAAAAGGTGTGTTTATGTTTTTGAGCAAGAATAATAAACACCCATATGTTTTTAAGGAAGTTATACCAGATGATACTGTATGTTCTAAAAAGAATATTTTTAAACACTTTGATTTTTTTTTAAAATTTTATTTAGGTATCTAAAAAAATTACTGAAATGGGGAGCAGCAACTGATATAATTAAAATATATTAAGAAAGTCTTCCCTGATTATAAGCTATATATAAATTTGTATCTATGTTTGTGTATATATATTAATGTATGTAAAAATGGGAATTACATTGCATTCATATAGTAAATTAAACTGTAAAGGTTCTGTAAACTGCAAAGATTATCCTTGTAGTGTGATCCAGTTCAGATCTTGAAGAATTTAAGCAAATAATAAAATAACCAGATTTGTATTAGAGCTGGGCTTTAATAAGCCTTTTAGTTTCATGGGAGGGATATGCTGCCTTTATTCTGGACAGATTGTTAAGAATAAGACTTGAATAGAGTAGAAATGTGTAAGAATCCTTTGAAAGGGGTCTTGCTCAGGGGAAATGTTAAAAGTAATACAGGAAACAAAATATTCTTATGAATACATTACTTAAAAATAATACCAAATTATACTTGAGCTATTCATGGGCTTTAACATCTTCTCAGGTTGAAAGCTTTTAGGCCAATTTATTTACACTGACTTCAGAAAATATTGATAAAATCATTATTTTGTGGTTTTGGTTTTTTTTTTCCTTTTCAGAACAAAGATTTGCATCTGGTAATTATGGAATTGTCTTTGTGATGGTTATCAAGGCAATGTGATAGTAAGCATTTCAAATGTATAATCAAAAATGACCACAGGACAAAAATCCCTGGCTTGCTTGGTAGTAATAAAGCCTGAAATTGGTGAAAGTCACATTACTCCCAAGTATAACACAGGTGCTTTTATGATACTTCAGTAGAAAATACTCTGATGTAGCAAACCAAGGAAAAGTAAGACTATATAAGCTACATCCAGCTCCACTGCTTAGAAGTGTTTTATGTAGTCAGCAAGGTTCAATTGTCTGACAAGTTCACTCCATCAAGGTTCTTCACTTTTTTCTCTTCTAAACTATCTAAAAACTGAGTTTGATTTTTTTCAACCCTGTTGCTAAAGGAAATTAAGGAAATTATTGTCTCAGTCTGGGGATAATTAAAAAAAAAATGGGCATTTTTGTAGATGAATTAAACAAAACTGGGGCTGGCAATTTAATGTGAGGGATAGCTGATCAGAAATGTTTGTACCGTCTCTCAGGAAAAAGGTCAAACCTCAGTTTCCAGTAACAGATACTTCTTGCAGTGCTGGTCCTTTAAAACATCAAGACTTGGGAAATTTCTTCTCTTTAATAATAAGACATCTTTATCCCAAATGCACCATTCTTAAGGTTGGATATTCTTGTTCCGATTCCTAATATCATGTGGAGAGTACCCAATCCTGTCCTGCAGTGGAAAATGGATTTTTTTCCAAAATATCATCCTGTAAGGCTGTATATCTGCCTAAGATAGGAAGTCCTGACAAGTATAATAAAGATCTTTGTCTAATGAATACCAATCTTGCTTCAGAAGTCTGTAATTTGGGGTGATAATATTTGGCCAAGACACAAGCTTTTGCTCCTGCAAGAAACTAAATTTTCAGAATTTTTCTGAGGAACTACTTGAGGAAAAAACTCCAAAATTGGGATTAGATTTTAAGAATATTTTATTTAGTGCATAGCCATTAGTTGCTCTGCCTAAATATTTGTAGACAAAATACTTAGATACAGCTAATGCCCACATCTCACTTCAGAGTAGATTGTATTCTCTTCTGGGATATAATAAATCCACTGGGCCCATAGCTTGAATTAACATAATAATTAAAGTTTCAGCACATTGTTGTAGGTCACGGTAAAAAAATGTTTAATCTTTCTGCATTCATCTGTGTACATTCAAGGAATTGTGAGGTCTACAGAGACTGAATTAAATTTAAGTGTATCAGAAATGAGCAGAGTGTTTTAAGAAAAATGTGAAAAAGATTTAGCTTTGTTGGGAGCTGTTCATAATTGGTTTTGTTCTAACAATAAAAGATTCAGCAGAATTGGGTCACTACTCAAGTTACAGCTCATTTAATGAGAGAAAGATGTAGGTGTATAGGAGCCAAAATACAGAATTATCCTGCAGCTACCCACTTAGGGATTTGGGGTTTGTTTGGTCCATAGTTCATTGTCTATGTCAGCTGCGACTATAGGGAAAAACATACAAACTGGTGGACTAGACTGAGTAGGCATGGGATCTAGTAGGTCAGGTGGAAGTTACTCTGCTGTAGGGAGGTGATACTTTACAAAACTATTAAGAGTGTTAAGAGAATGAAAACGTGCTTTTCCAAATATAAAACTTTAAAAATTGATGACATGAAGAGGATGATTTAATATCTTATGAGTCTTGAGTGAAGCCAAGGAATGTTCAAAACTGTCTTGTCCTAGCACTACTCACTTGTCAGGGAAAAACATCTAGATGTTGATTATTGCATCAATCAGAAATGGGTCAATATATAACTTCTCTTGAAACAACCTTGGAAAATTCAGGGTAAATTCCTGACTTTCAATAGAATCTTTAGCAGGCATTCTTCTTTCCTCTGAAACTGTTTTTGCTATTACAGGGGCAAATATATTTAGTCATTTAATGGGTCATTTACTGTGATAAGCGTCCTCTTGACAAAAAAAACCCCAACAGAATGACTGAAAGTTCTCCGTTGTTTGTATTACAGTATTCTGAGGAGCCAGTGCAGCTGTTGTTCAGCTGTGCTTGGGGGCTGCACAAACAGGCAGGAGTGCAAGATGAAGAAAGAAAATAAAAATGGAGATACTAAAGTTGCCTAAATCAGTCAGTCTGTGTTTTTTGTATGGCATAATGGAACAGTTGCTTATGGAGTCTGTGCTGGGGGAGTAAGGAAATAACTGAGAGGGACATAGCCAGGCAAAACGAGCTGCATGGGCTGTCCTTGGATACATGGAACAGTTGTAATTCTGTGGCCAGCAGATTGGTGAAACTGCCTGCTTTTGCTTATGAAACGGAAATAACTTCAGTGTGCATGTTGTCTCCGTAGTCCCAGACTAATGTGTAAACAAATAATCCTTGAATAATAAAATAATCGAATTATGGAGTTAAAGTGTGTTTTACCTCCAAAATTCAGTTTAGAAATCCAATGAAAATGAGCACAAGTAGAAGAGAATTAGGAAAGAGTGAATAGGTAGTCTGCAGATTTCTTGTTTAATGGTAAGCAGAATTTTAATGATGGACATAACTTTTATTGGAAACCCTTTACAACCATACCACTGTTTCATCTGAATACTGAATTCAACTGAATGTTGAATACCTCAACAATAGCACTGAGGGGTGGGATTCTAATATATTTTAAACACAGCTTCTTATTAGTACCAAAACTGAATGCTATAGGGATTGCAATCAAAACTTATCAAATCTGCAGGGAGTTGGAGCCTTGGGGAGAAAAATAGATAACAATTACAGAATGTTTTCTTGATTGACAGATGCAGTAATTCTCTTTCTTCCCTGGAAGTTCAGAAAGGTTTAAATAATTTTATGAACATAATAACTGACCTGACGCTTTGGTGATGAGTGCTAGTGGGTTTTGTGAAGAACTCTTCAATTTTAAATAATTTGAAGGTATCCAGAGTAGTCATCAAATGGCTTTAGAACTCTAATGACATGTACTCAGAATCAGATATTTTGTGTATGGTACAGAAAGGGCCTTACTCATTTTCTCAGGATGCTATAAAATGAAGAGAGACTTGAGAAAAGCAAAACTCAGCAATCCAAAGAAAGCACTGGGTTGTAGAAGGCTGAATTACTAGTTTATAGAACTCATGGTACAAACATGTTCTGAATGTATAGTGATCCTGTCACTCTGGCTACTGCACCATGGCATTTTCCTAATGTAGTAAATGTAAGACCTAATTGGCCTCTGGGGCTGGATGTCTAAACAGCTGAGCAGTAATTACAGGGGACCCATGAGGCATGGATGGAGGGCAAAAAAGTGGAGGCAGCTAATAAGAACATTTGTGTTCAAATTATGATTTGAAGCAAATTTTCATTTATTTTATACTATAGGGAAGAACAAAAATTTCTTATTTCTTCTGAAGGGAATGGAAGGGGTTTATTATACCTAGAGTTAGCATAGAATTTGTCCTGCACTGCAGTTTTTTGTTTTCAAATAGTCAATCCAGTTATGCTCCTTGCTCCTGACTCCTGTGTAGTTTTGTGTGGGACCAACAGTTGTGTTCAAGCTGTGCAGAAGGAACCAGCCTGCGGCTCCTGCTGTTGTCAACACAGGCTTCAGTCTTGCATTTGTTTCCTAATTGGTTAGGAGATGGAAATTCATAGAGAATAGATGCCACTTGCTGAAACATTTGATGCCAGGATGCAGACTCCCTTGCTTCTTCCCCTGCTTTCTCTGGCTAGTAGCTTAGTGGAGTAACAGCAGCAGTGGTGAATCCAATCTTCATGTCTTGGTATGTAGAGAAACTTTAGACCCTGCATGCAGATCAGATTATTGAAAAAGGAAGAGGGGCAAATCTGAAAGTTATGTACTATGTCTGTTGGTAAAGTATCTCACCTTCTCTTTTGATTATCCTTTGTAAGATATGTTAAATTATTTTTTCAGTTGTGTTTTTTTATGTAAGTGTTCTTTGGATGATTACTTCGTTGCTGCTTGGTTTTTTCATCATATCCATAGGGCATGAGACTGTAAATAATAACAAGCTCCTGTGCAGTAATAATAAATATTGAAGTATGTTGGGTAGTTATTTTAGACAAATTCTTTACATGAAATTACTTTTTAATATCTAATGCTTCTAACAGGAATTAATTTTTCTGACAGTGTCACTCTTTCTACCTATATTTTTTCTACCCTTTCCATCACGTGAGAAATGAGATCTTAATTTTATATTAGATGCATATAATGATCCAAATATGTCTAATTATCTGTAACACTGTAAGTCTCTTACCTTCTTAGGCATAATTGTTGCATAAACACCAGGATAAAGTATCAGTGGTGTAAATGTGCTGCCTTCAGTGGAATTTACCAGCAGATAACTTGGCCCAGACATGACAGCAAATCTTTCCTCTAAAATGTCAATACAGCACTAGAGTCCAATTATTTTTATACTCTGCTAATCTTCTTTCACTTTTTTACAGTATTACTGCAGGCTGCTTCTATAAAAACACTATTGGTAATCTCAGTAGGGAGGCCTCCTTATCAAGTAGTTTCAAAGATTTATGACCTGAAAAAATAAAGATCAGTAGGTAATACTGAATTAATGAAAAAAGCTAGTCAGTCTTCAAAAAACTAAATGCATAACATATATAATATTGATTATTTTGTCACTTGCAGAAGTTTTCTTGGATTTTCTCAGATTTGATAAGGAGACTTTTTGATAGTTAGAAATCTTTTATATTTTTACAACATGCCTAAAATGATCCTTTAAAGATAAACTTAGATGTACCTCTTTTATATATTCATAGCTGAAAATAAATCAGTGCGGATTGCTAAATACAATTTAAAGAATATGGTCAGGCAAGGAAATCTACTTATCACTTTTTTAAAGTCTCATTTAAAGAAAAATTAGTATCAAGAGTAGGTCTTGAATGCCTTATTTTGATATAGCTCACTGGTAGTATGTTAGAACATAATTAAACTCTGTTAGAGTACATCTTGTCAAGTCCTGGTACATATTGTAAAGAAGGAGGTGATTGAAAGAATTGTCTTGTGTTTAATATAGGAAAGCTTGCAGTTGTTACTTGAAACAACAATATATCCACCAAGCTTCTTTAAATTGTCTCTTCCTTTATGCATTTTATGGTGGTAAACTTTAGACAATCATGGAAAAAGGTGTGGGGGAAATAGGTTTAAGAGCTTTAATATTGCACTGATCTCTTACTATGTGTTTAAGAAGCTGTTTCAGGCTATAGAAGCAGGCTTGTTTCACAAAGTGGCTTTGCAGTGACAATGATTGAGCTCTGAAATGGATTAAGGGCATTTGTTTCAGTAACTCTTCCTTCCTAAAAGTCACTGTCAGGTAGCTGCTGCTGCTCCTTTATAACTTAATTATGTCGATAGCGATCTGCGTTCATTAGCAAAACAATTGCTTACATACTTTTATGTTTGCAATTGGGTAAATCCAGATTTTGAGACTGCCACATGTGAAATTACCATCTGTGTATCTGTGGTAGTTGCTTACACAAAACCCTGGTGTCGTATTCTCCAGACATAGACCCTTGCTTACATCTAGAGAGCTCTTTAGCAAATAACTCCTGTGCTCCAAAAAGATATGGCCTAAATTTTGATGGGGGGGGCGTGGGGTGGGGGATGGATTATGTAAAACAGTTGTATCCTGTCAAACTATTACAAAAATAATTGTACTTTGTTCTTTTGTCCTGGCAAGTGAGTGTTAATTTAAGAACAAACAATAATGCCAATACACTGACCGGTCCTTCAGCAAGCAGTTATATTAGAGTAACTCCTAAATCCAGTAAAAACAGTCCTAGCATGCCAGAAAGGGAAAAAAAAAAAAAAAATAGCCACGATACATTGACATATAATCGGTCAGCCTTCTGTAGATTTCATCAGGGTTTAGTACCTTTTTCCAAGATAAAAATTCAGTTAGCCTTTTATCCATATTCTTAATGTGTCCCCATTTCTGTTTTTGTTTTCACACCTGGCTGCTGTGCACAGAATGGAAATAGAGCTTTTTTGTTATTAAGGCCTATTCAGATCTTCAGATGTGATTGTGCATTTGCAGTGGCTGCTGATTAGCAAGAACACGGAGCAGCATATGACTTTGCCTACCTTTGCCTCTCAGCAGAATTTTCTGTGCTATAAGAATGGTCTCTGAGGGAGAAAATCTAAGATAAAGGGAAGAGGGGAGTGGAGGGCAGCACCGAAACAACAGGGAAAAAAAACCCAACTTAAGTAATGGGTCCAAAAGTTTCTAGGAAGGTATACTGCATCTTAAAGATTATGCAATAACAGCACTATCACAACCATCAAGGTTTTATGTATGTTGGGAAGCCATTTGAGTGTGTTCTATTGATTTTGGAATAATCATTTCATGATTATGTGCAAATGCTCTGAATCTGCCCTTGAATGTTTCTTACAAACTGTATGCAGGTGGTTGCAATTCTGTGTAAATACCCAGGGGTGTTTTCCTCTGTAAAATGCAGACTGTTCAGCTGTCTTTATGGCCATGGCATTAACAGGAGTCACTATCGTTATACAAATAGTTACTTAATAATGTTTTATTTGCCTCCAGTCTAAAATACACAAGTTCTGTGTCTTTTTTAATCTACATCTGTAGTTGATTCTTCTTTCCGGAGAAGAATGTTGTCTGTTCTTACCCCAAATCAAGATGGGACCGTGCCTCTTTGTTTTAAATGTGAGAGGAACTCTCTTTATTAGATGATAGTATCCTCAGTGGGCTGGATAATGTGGTAAAAAAAAATTGCTTTCATATTTAATTTACCATGTCTATAGGAAGACTAAGAGTTTTAAATAGCTTCTTCCAAACACATTTTGAGGACGAACACAGAGATCCAAGAGACTTCTTCCCAATGTTTATATGTAGACATTTCTTCAATGACGCAATTTTAGACACAGATTGAAAAAATGTGAGTTGTGTATAATGCCTTTTAGAAGGTGTTTGATTTGGTTTCCATTTTTCAAATCATTGCTGAGTTTCTTATTCCTGAGACAAATGCTAGATACTCCTGTAGTAACAATTTCAGACTAGTGCAAAATGTTTGGGGTGGTTTTTTGTTTGTTTTTTCTTCTTTTTTTTTTTTTTTAATGGCTCATTATGCATGTAATACCATTGAAGTGGCCTTCCCTCTGCGTCTCTGGAAAACTTATTGTTACACAGGGCTTCTTTTAACAGGAGTTAATTCGGACCAGAAAATTGCTTATTAATTGTATCCAAACCCCAGGACATGCTGCACTAATCCTGTAGTGCTGTGTGGTGCTGTAAAAGAGTTGTTCAGCTGATGTTTCAGAAGTTTGTTATTAGCATTGGAAACATTCTTTATCAGATCATTTAACTAGTTAACTTTCTCTACATGTTACAATAAATTCATGTAATGTGTTAGTTTGGAATTATTTTCTTCCATATTCTCTGATTTGAAATGTATGTTAAATATAATACCAACAAAGTCAAAGCAATCTTAAATACTTCCTCCTCTCGTAATCCACAGGTTTTTTTACAATAATGAAAAAAATGAATGCAAGTCTTCTGGAAAACCCTCAGCAAGGAGTAAGATGGTATTGCTTTGTCCAAGGAGCAGACCAGAAATTAGTTTTTTATCCAGGACACCGATTCTTTTCAAATTTTGCAAGAACTGCATTTGATTTTTGTGCAGCTCTCCCCTGTAAGATGCAGGCAGAAGAGAGCCAGCCTGGGATGGGGAGGAAGAACTTTACCTTTCCTGTGTCATCGCTTAAACCAGATTCCCTTTAAAACTTGCGTTTGCGGAATTTTTATAGTTACAGACGGAAAAATTGAAAACATTATTTCTACTATTGTCAATTTTTCTACCAACTCTGCTTTCTGTAAGCAATCTGTAAGCTATCAGAAGCCTCTGCTCTTCTGATCCTTTGAAAGCTGAAAATCTGTATTTTGCAGTTTAAGTACAAAGTCAGTGGGAGCCTTGAGGCCTGGAAAGGCCTTTGGTAAATTGTTCATCACAGTTTTTACCTTGGCAGAGTAACTGAAGCCTCTATTATTTGACAGTATAGTGGTGGCCTGGTTTCCCAACATCCGACCAAAGTCCCTCATTGAGTTTTAAGGCAACAGCAATGTTGAGTAAAACTAGTTGTTTCTTCTGTGGATGTAGAAGTGTTACATATATTTGGCATTTTGCAGTTTATTCTTAATTTAACAATAATGCCTCTGAAGTTGCGATGTCAACCTCTGGGGTTTTGAATAATTATATGAAAGACATCTCTATCGTATAAACTGCAGGACTTTCTAACCTACTTTTTAATGGTATGACTGCTCATAGGAAAAAGATCCACTTATTTTCACCTTCTATCAGTCTAGTATTTAACATACCCTAACATGGCATAATTCCTAAAACCTCATTTAACTCTCCCTCCCCAATTGCAAATTTGCTTTTACAGTGCATACTCTGTGTCATTAAATAAAAGGAACTGAAAATTAGTGAAGAAATTGTATGGTCTCAGCCATTCTAGAAATGAATTAAATTTGCTGTTTAGCAAAATGGAGTAAATTATATGTTATCTAGTGTTCCCTGTTTGTCATTCGAGTGGCAAATCTCATAATTTTATTCTAATCTGAGATGGTGAGGAGGGATCAAAGATTTACATTGTGTAAGTTCACTTGTAATTGGCAACTGATTTAATGATTGTGTGTAAAATAAAACAGGACCTAGAAAAGCTTTTCCAAATTTCTACTCTGCTTCTGCAATGTGGTATTATACATGACTTTGTATCATTTTAGCTGTTAAATTCAGGTGGAATTTTACTTTGCACTTCAGTTTACTTAAATGTATACTCGTTTTACCGGTATGTCGGATACAAGTAGTGCTTACTTTGCCTAGGATTTCAGGTGTAGTGTCTTTTTGAGATAAACTATGTACTGATAGTACATAGAGACTATGGTAGTCCAAATTAGTTGGTTGGAACAAACCAGTCTTACCGCCCTTGTCGTCTCTCTGAGTGCAGCATTTTCTCCTGGAGAAGAGCTTGAGATGGTTCACCAGCTCCCTGGATCTTTGGAATGAATAGACACTTGTACAGCATTTTTCTGTAAAAGGATCATATAAAATAATAAGAAGAAACCCTTGAGAAATGATTCCCAACTCCTTCAGAATAAGTTGCTCATGATCTTAAATAGTTTGTTCTCATGTTAGGCTAGCCATGATTATCTCATAATGGACTTATTCTCTAATAAAGGAGGAAGAAGGTAGTGTAATGTGACCGCTGAAATTGAAACTTATTTTAAAAAGCTTTCTGGAGCTGGTAGCTGCTAATCTTGTGATACTGCATCTTCATCTTTCTGTAACAATAGTGGCTCTTTTCAGACTGAAAGTTCCCATTCACAGTGTAGCTGTTTGCCTTTAACAGCCAGTGAGTGCAACTTTCCTTATTTGCTGATTTATGTGTAATAAAGACTTAATCTTGTTTCTTACTCAGAATTTGCTTAAATATTACAAGAATGGATTGTGCAATGCATTTCTGGGTATGCTGACAAATAAGATGCTCAAGAACGGCAATTTCAGCTCCTGCTAGAGAATCTATTCCAGCACGCTGTATCCTTTTGTGTACACCATATTGATAGGGAAGGGAGCCAGGGATTTGTATTTACATGATGGTGGGAAGAAAAGAAATAGCTTTTTATTTCTTCTGTGGATCTGGAATCATGAATCTCATTTTTTCCCCAAGTTGTTCCTTGGAATTTCTGTGAAGACTTGTTTGGAGGGCAAGGACAATAGCAGCTGAAAAGGAAGAAAAGAATGTGAGAAAGGGAAGAATGGGAGATTCTTCTAATAAAAAAAAAAAATAAAAATAACTGATCTTAAGTGAGATAACAGGAAACTATTGTTGCTATCAGTACTTCAATCCTAGCTGATAAAGCAGATAATCTGTGCTCCACTTGAATTAATAATTTATTAGATTTTATCATAATTCCATATTTTTTATTGGTTTCATACTTAAGTCTTAAATTTGTCTTCAAGTGCCTGCATATTTTTTTTTTTATATATGCAATCCAGTAATCCTATTTTATGTAATTGGGAAACAAATTAACGTCAAATTGAGGTAAAAAATTTGAGGAAATACTTTATAGCCTTACAGTTTTTAATTTTAAGTTCCAGTGAGTGTTCCATTAATGGAAGGGTATAGGCTGGCCTTCTAAAAGGTCAGTGTGAGGAGAAGCTGTGTGCAAGACTGTTGTGGTATGAGCTTAGAGGGAAACTGAGGTCCATGCAGCCACTTGCTCACTCCTTCCCTCTCAGGGATGGGAAGGAAAAATGAAACAAAAGGCTCAGAAATCGAGAAAAGGATAGGGAGGGATGACTCGCCCATTATGGTCACAGGGAAAATAGACTCGTTAGGGGAAGAATTTAATTTAAACACCATCACTTAATTTAACAATCAGATTAGGACAGTGAGAAATACAGCTATATCTTCCCTCCACCCCTCTCTTCTTCCCAGGCTCAACTTTTCTCCCTCCTCCTCCCAGTGGCGCAGGGGGTCAGGGGATGGGGGTTGTGGTCAGTTCATCATCCGTTGTCTCTGTTGCTCCTTCTTCCTCATGGGGAAGACTCCTCACATTCTTCCCCTGCTCCAGCATGGGGTCTCTCATGGGAGACAGTCTTCCACAAACTTCCTCCAGTGTGATTGTTTCCCATGGGCTGCAGCCTTTCATGAACCGCTCCACTGTGGGTCCCTCCCGCAGGTTGCAATCCTCACAGCAATGAATTGTTCCAGCATGGGCTTCCCACAGATTCCAGACCTTCTTTGGGCACAGCTACCTGCTCTGGCCTGGGGTCCTCCACGGGCTGCAGGTTGGCATCTGCTCCACTGGTAACCTCCATGGGTGCAAGGGCAGAGCCTGCCCTCTCACCACGGGCTGCAGGGGGGTCTCTGCTCCAGCGTACCTCCCCCCGCCTCCTCCTCCTTTCCTCCACTGACTTCGGTGTTTGCATAGGTGTCCTCCTCACAACCCCCACCACTCCTCCCAGATTCCCCTTCTTAAATACATTATCACAGAGGCGCAGCCACCATTGCCAGTTGGCTCAGCCTTGGCCAGAGGTGAGTCTGACTTGGAGCCTAGGGAGCTTCGAGAAGCTTCTCACAGGGACCACCACTCTAGCTCCCTCCCCTGTTACCAAAAATCCTGCCACAAACAGAAACCCAGCACAGTGATGTGTCCTGAGATCATTCTAGGTTCACTGGTACACACCTTATGCAGAGAGAATTCCCCTTGTATGTAATAGAAAGCCATTATTTTGCTCTTACTGCTAAGTTTCCAATTCCTGATGTTTAGTACAGAAGTAGCAGTTCAGGCTGTCTTGTTTTATTGTATCAGTCATCCTTTTTAATGGTTTTATCTACATACTGTTTCAGTGTAGTTTTCGCTAGGTTGCATTGCATTCTGAAAGACTTTATAAATATGAAGATGATGTAATGGATAAATGTTTGAATTTTAAATTGCCATGAAATGGAGCACAAAACAGTACATCTAGAAACATACTAGACTCTGGTTAGTCATAATTTATTTATTCAATCCATATTTAATGTTTTGAAGATTGTACAGAAGGAACCTGGCTCTCAGAAAAAAAGTATCCCCAGTATCATCTTATTTTCTCTTTTAAAATAATTCTTTTGCTAGGTAGAGAAATAAATAGACAGCATTTGTTTGTATAGTAATAGATTGGTTTGTCACATGACACAGGTCCTTGGAATTTAGTTAAAACTTTTGGTTTCTTATTCTGTAAAGAAACATTGCAGCTGTCAATAAATAGCTTTGACTTACTCTATCTGGACAATATTATTTCTCTAGTCTATGGTCCCATCACTGTTACTGCCTAATAAGACCAGAGCATTCAGTCGTATACATTTGATTTAAATCGGTCATGGGCACATGATGAAATCATTACAGAATCAGCCAGAACTATTTTATGATTTAATTACTGCCAGGAAGAAGGCTAGATATGCTGTAAAGCTTAATATAGTTCTTATGTAGGATTGTAAAATCAGCTAAGGCCTATGGAAATATTTATTCTGGACATTTGATCAGACCCTAAGGACTTAAATGAACCTCCAAAGAAGTGAATATTAAAATTGTTGTTGATTTCAGTGGGGAACAAGGCAAATTCTAAGTTAGAATATAAGAAAAACACTCTTTCTGCACTAGCGAGTGCTTTAATAAAATATGCTTTTTGTCCAAATCCTTTCTGTGACACAGATCATGTCTTTCTGTGTTATGCATATCCCATTATTCAGGATTTTATATATATGTGTATATATATATATATATATATAATAATCTACAGTATGCAAAATTCACGTTAAAATCTGCTATTGATGTTCATATTGTCTTGTGCTTTTCTATGCAGGTAATTACATTTTAGTCATTAAATGAAGTGAAACACTTCATACTGGCTAGAATAACTGCCATGCATTTTTAATGGTTTCTCTAAGTGTCATTAAGTGATAATTTGAAAAAATAAGCAAACAACCAGCAGTATGCACAATTGGTTATTAATAAAGCTTGTTCTTAATTCACTTTTAAAATCAATGAAAGTTCTGGTATGAAATGTAGCGATGGATTATAACTGCTTTTTTATATAAAACATTTGAATGTTTTATATACATTTTTATATCTGTCCATTGTAAATGTATACTTTCAAATCAAGAGTAGTATAGAGAGTTGATACAGGGATGGTTCCCAGTATTGTTTCATGGCTTTTCTGTCCTGTGTCTAATTGATTAAACATTTTGACTTGTATGTGATTCCTACTGTATGTCTGCTAAAAATTGTCTGGATTTAGTGATAGAGTTTTGTAATCTGATTTCCTATTCTTTGTTTTTCTGAATCTTTGCTAGCCTGCACTGAAATCATATGGTGGGGAGCTGTGACTGTTTTACCTTCTATCTTCCCATTTCATAGCTGGGTATGGCAAAGCAGCATTGCAGTTGCAGTGTCTAACCACTTTCCAAATGTCAATGCCATGTTGAGGATAAAGATGTCTGAGGTTGCATCCAAGTGATCATGAGAGGAGTTTCAGTTTTTCATGGGAAATGCATTACTCCAAAGACTGGAGAAATGTGGAGATAGCTTACTGCTACCTCCCCTTTCTTCAAATAATTTCTGTGTTATGTGCAGTTTGGCCAAACTAGAATATTGTCATATTAAATATTACTTGAATTTATGCCATGGATATCTCTTCAAAGTGTAAGGAAACAGTTTTGTTGAGATACCTCCTGTGAAAAGATACTGTACACTTAATCTCCCTTTAATCCTTTGAAAGAAGTAGCTTTCAGTTTTCATTCTTCTGTAATGCTAAGAACTGTATTTTCAGTTGTTAGATGCCTGTGGAAAAGTATTGTAGTTCTTAGCAGGCAGCACCTACTGGAAAATAAGATGACTATCTAGTTGAGTGTGCAGACTGTCTCAGTAGCTGCTCAGTCAAGACCTGTGACCTTTTGTCTGTCAGACACTTTTTTTTTTTTTTTTCCTAACAGTGAAACACATCGGAACAAAATTCAAAGTTCTTTTACCTATTGACACCAGAAGTGAATTTCCTAATATATTAAAATGCTGTTGAATCAATCAGTGTTTTCCACCTTAGCTTCCTAAAAGCCATTTACATCGGAAATATTAATTTAATGAGTCTTACTGGAAACACAGGAAATTTTGCTGTACCTCCAGCTGGATTTTGCCTGGAGGAGTTATTAGTAAAGTTTGATTTCTCTTCAGAAATGAGATTTTGAGATTACCAGAATCACAAGGCATGACATCTGAGCTCCTGGCTGTCCTTGTGCTCCTCTGTGAGCTAGCCTTCCAGCAGCCTTTTAGGGGCCCATAATTACTAAAACCTTAAATGGCAAAGGAAATGAATTAAATGTAGCCAATCCAGATCAGGAATTATGCTATTCAGTCAGGGTGTCCATAGTTGCACAACTGGACACTTGGAAGGTGATGTTGTCTTGAATCCCACAGAAGGGAGGGTTCATCTTCTGACTCTGCAGCCCATGAGTACTGTTGTTGGGTCAGAACCTCTTCCATGTATCTAAAGTATGGATGTGACCTACCTGATAAATATCAGCACTTGAATGTATTAATATCCTACCTTAATGGAGTCCTGGTACCAGTTTCCAACACAATGCCAATCAGGGTCTGTATCTTAGTATTGCAATGAATTCTGAAGACCTGAATATGTGAAACTCAATCCTACAATGCAAAAAAGAAAATAATGGACATTTTCGGTCTGGCAGATGAGTCAAAAAGTTAGTTTGGCAAGAAAGGTATGAAATTAAAGTTTTTTTCTACAGTGTTCAGGTTTTTAAATCAAAGTGTTTTTCTGATGTAAAATGATATGCTCAGTTTTAGCCCTTTTTTTCAGGTTAAAGTCAATTTTTAAACAAATGAATACTAGTTTGATGCAAACTGCATAATTTGCTTTAAAAAATTGAATGCTTCAGCATAACTTAAAAAAAAATCACTCAACTCTCAAAACTTTAGATTCAAACTTTCTGTACAGTTTTGTTGCTGAAATAAGTGATTAAATTAAACACCAGAGTCATGAATTCTTTCCAGAAATGCCCCAAATGAGGTCTCTTCCCCTCTGTCAAATGGGGGAAGCTTCATAGACAAGTAGATTTTGATCAGCTAACATGCCAGAGTAATGGCACGATAATGTGGAGGGAAGAACTACAGCTTATCTAGCACTTGTTTAGGTACCTTGCATGAAGATCATTAAACATATCAGTTAATGACAGTTCTTTGGTGACACCACCGAGTATCACAAACATTACTGGCTCTAAAAGGAATGGGAAGGAGTTCAGAAATTAAAAGTGAATGCTGAAGGGTGCATAGCATTGGTTAAAGAAGATGCTGCAGGAGATTTCCGAGTATGCCATTACTGATTTTCTGAAAGCGCCATCCAATGGGACCCATATGAAATAATCGTTTTCCAATCACAGTGATGATGACTTCATTTTTCCAATGAGAACTCAAGCTGGGTTTTTGTTTGTTGTTTAGTTTTGTGTTGGTTTTGTTGTTGGTGTGGGTTTGTTCGGGTTTTTTTTTCCTCCAGTGAAGAGCTGTGAGGTTGCTGATTTAGTCTTTTATTTTTCTCCCTCAAGGAAAATACAATTAAGTTGTGCTGGTTTTGGCTGGGGTAGAGTTAATTTTCTTCATAGCAGCTACTATGGGGCTATGTTTTGAATTTGTGCTGGAAACAGTGTTGATAATACAAGGATGTTTTAGTTACCTCTGAGCGGTGCTTACACAGTCGAGGCCTTTTCTGCTTCTCACCTCACCAGCGATCAGCCTGGGGGTGCACAAGAAGTGGGGAGGGGACACAGTCATGACACCTAACCACAACTGACCCCAGGGTTGTCCCACACCATATGGCATCATGTTCAGCATGTAAAGCTGGGGGAAGAAAAGGGAAGGGGGGGGCATTCGGAGTGATGGCATTTGTCTTCCTAAGTAGCAATTATGTGTGATGGCACCCTGCTTTGCTGGAGATGGCTGAATACCACCTGCCTGCTGGTGGGGGAAGTGGTGAATGAATTCCTTGGTTTGCTGTGCTTGCATGTGTGGGTTTTGCTTTACCTAGTAAACTGTCTTCATCTCCACCCATGAGTTTTCTGACTTTTATTCTTCTGATTCTTTCCCCATCCTACCATGGGAGCGGGGAGTGAGCAAGTGTCTGTGTGGGGCTTAGTTGCCGGCTGGAGTTAAACCACAACATAAGTCAAAAAGTTTCAGTCTTGAATACTTAGTTATGGAGTGACAGACACAGAAATATTAGCTTTTGTATTGAAAGTCTGTGGTCAGGTTTTGGGAGCTGGAGGGGGGGGTGTGTGCTGGAGGTGTGTGTGCTGGAGGTGCAGCTCCTGTGAGGAGAGGCTGGGGCACAGCTGAGCCCCTCAGCCACAAGTGGGGCACCTCTGAGAAAGCATGTGTAAGAAAAGGTAAAAGAGCAGTGAGGAGTGAGGAAAATGGTGTGAGAAACAGCCCTGTGAGCACCAAGGTGCGAGAAGGAGGAGCGGGGCAGGTGCTGCAGGCACCAGAGCAGAGGTTCCCCTTCAGCCTGAGGAGAGGAGACAATGGTGGTGTAGGTATCCACACTGCAGCCCATGGAGGACCATGTGCTGGAGGGGGTGGAGATATCCTGAAGGATCTGTGGCCTGTGGAGAGCCCACACAGGAGCAGGCTCATCCTGAAGGAGTGCAGCCATGGGAAGGACCCACACTGGACCAGGAGAAAAGCATGAGGAGGAAGAAGCTGCAGGGAAGAGCTGTTATGGGCTGGTCTCAGCTGCCATCCCCATGTGATGCTCAAGGCAAAGGAGAGGTAAAGGTGTTAGAAATGCACAAGTGATAGGAAGGAAGTTGAGCCTGGGGAAAAGGCAGGGGCAGGAAAGTGTTTCAAGTTTGGTTTCCCACCATCCCAAACTATTTTAATTGCAACAAACTAGTTTTCCCCAAGCTGACTCTGTTTTGCCTATGATGGTAATTGGTAAGATACTTGTCTGTATCTTGACCTATGAGCTTTTTAATCTCATTTTCTTCCCCTGTCCTGTTGAGGAAAAGTAAGAGATGGACTGGATGTGTGTCTGGCAGCTGGTCAGGGTCAATCCAACCCTAAATTTTTTTCAAGTCTATGTAAATTGTGGCTCTGTTACAGCTGGATGTTATAATTTTGCTTGAATGTATACTCCTGGTTGCTTCTTCAGGCCCTTCTGCAGGAATAATTTTTAAAAAAAGAGTGCCTGGCATGCATTTACGCTCCGATGCATTTTCATGTCTGTGTGAATGATATGGCTTTATAGAAGTAGTTTACCGTGCATAATATGTATACATAAATACTGTGCATGTTGATTTATTTATGTCCTTCAGTTTCTTCTGTTACAGTTGTTACCAGGTTGTTGCATTTAAGTTTTATCATCTGTCCATTGCCGTTATTCATGCTGTTTTAGTATGCTTTTGCAGTAAGCATCCATACAAAATAAATTTGCACTTGAACGTTTTATGTTTTTATTAAATATTCATTAAATGAGATGCATGATATTCATGCAGTCTGCTGCTTACTGCATTGAAACCCCAGAAAATGCATTGTTTATAAATTCTTTATGCAAGATGAGCCAAAGTATTCCTCATCTACCAAAACATGTCAGGGTCCAGGACATCTTTCTATCAGTGTAGTGTTGTTCTGCACGTGGGACTGATTTGGAATGTTTAACATCTGGAGAATGGGTACAGCAATGCCTGTGTGTTCTTAATTCAAGATGTAGTGTTTCTCAACCTTCTGTTCCTGACAAACTAGAAAGGGTTATAAGCAGGATAAATATGTGTTTCCTTGCTCAAGTTCAGCAAAGGGTAAAATTTGTCCTAAGTGTCAAATTTATGCTGGATGAAAGTGGTCTGGTGACAAAATACCAGTCTTACTTTTAACTGCCTTTCTCTCCATAGTAAGCATTAGTCAGAACACCTCTAAGAATGTAACTCTTCTCCAGAATGGAATTTCATGTTAAAAATAAAAATTTCAATACTCTAGTTCTCCTGAAACTAGAATGGTGAGACACCAGTTATGTTGGAGCTTTTCTCACCATGCAAATACTTGTACTCATAAACCTGACTCTTTATGAGTTCCTCCCCAGAAAAATGATTGGATTTGTTCATGGAGGTACCAGCTATCTAGATATTACAGCCCGACAGAAGCCTGGTTAGGATGTCACACATTATGATGATACCTAGATCCTCCTGCATATTAGTTTTGTATGATGAACAACCAATACAGGAAACAGTCTGTGTGCTGGGTGTGTTGAAGAGCTTGTTGTAATTCAGGAATATTGCTTAATCAGAAACTGGAGACTGGGGATTTTTGTTTGGTTTTGTTTGTGTTTTGTGAGAGGTGTTACCAACAGATAGCAGGGAAAAGCATCCTCAAGGGTGTACAGAGAGGTGATTTTTAATTTTCTTTTTAAAGCATTTATTTACAAAATAGGCTTAGGTTGTGAAATCCAGCTATGGATTTCCTGTTACAAACTCTTACTTCTTTCATTCGGGGCAAGACACTGCTGAAGCTGCTTAGGGCTGTATACAGAGCTTATTAGATAAACAGGTGCTTTGTGGTTTTTTTTCCGATAATACTCTAGTATGTTCTGGCTGCTGCCACAAAAAAAAAAAAAAAAGTCTGCATCAAATCTGTGAGATAGCACTTCAAAATAAATACAGACCAATAGTTTTTAATATTCTTACTACAAAGCAAAGCTAAACCAAAATGCAATTGCTGTCTGGAGTCCTATCTGAAGTTACTTGCAGTACTCTCTGAATTTACTATCTACTTGCAGTACTCTATCTAAAAAGAAGCATTACAACTATCTAGAATCATTGTTAATGTATAATCTACTGCAGGAGGTCGTAAGTACATGACATGGAACAACAAAAGACATATGCCCAGGGACTTTTTAAAAAAAAGTGTTCTCACACCTGCTTTTTGCATGCTCTGTCATTCACTGGTCTCTCTTAAATTCCTGCTGTTGTTATTTCCCTTATCTGTCTGTTTATACATATGTTTGTGTTTTGGTGCTGATGTTATCAGACTAACGTATGCAGCTGTGTTCTGGAGACTTGAGTTTATTCTCAAGAATGATTAAATTTGACCTCCTTGGGTTTTCATATCTTCATCCTTATACTGCACCAACATGTATAGGTTTCCATTGAAATTTTACTAGCAGTTATTAGATAAACAAATAAATCCTGACTTCATATAGCTCTAAACCCCATACACATTAGTGTAAGGTCAGCACATGTGTTTGTCTGTAGGATTTAAGGGGAAAACATAATCTCGGTATATGTTATAGTTGGTTTTCTGATGATAGTGAACACTTAGCTTCTGCTGTTTGTGCTTCTTAGTCACCTTCAGGATAGACTAATACAATAACCTGTATGGCACATACTGACAAGTAAAAGTACATCCCGGAAAAAAACCTGTTTACTGATGCATGTTAACTTGCTCTCCAGGATGGTGCCATCTGCAGGTTTGAATGAGGTAGATTCTTAAATGAGTGGTTTGCAGTTTTGGTTAGGCCAAAGCACTTCGAGATATCTAGGTTATTGATTCTTTTTGAGATGCCACGATTTTAATGAGAGTTTGGAATGAAAAGATCTGGGTTTTGACTGGAATAATGCTTTGGTTTGCACATTCACCTAAATGGTGTTTTTTCTAGCTCAGATTGCTTAAATAACATTAACATGATTGCTGATGCAGTATATTTTCTGAGTTTTATCATACCCATGAAAATTCTGTAAGAAAATAGTTTAAAATATGTTCACAGTGAATCTTAGTTATCTTTTTCCTTCATGGATTTTACGTATGTTAAATGAATTACTTTTTGATACATTGCTTACAGTAATACTGTTGAATTAGCTATGAAAACAATTCATACAAGTTGTTT